>NW_005201176.1:117381-123871 GCF_000372725.1 Emiliania huxleyi CCMP1516 | reverse complement strand
GCCCCCAGCCCGCCCCCGCCATCGCCGCCGCCTCCCTCGCCACCGCCGCCCTCGCCGCCACCCCCGTCACCACCGCCTCCGAGCCCGCCCCCGCCCTCGCCTCCGCCGCCCTCGCCACCACCCCCGTCTCCGCCACCGCCGAGCCCTCCCCCGCCCTCTCCCCCTCCGCCCTCACCGCCGCCGCCCTCGCCGCCGCCGCCCTCGCCGCCGCCACCGAGCCCGCCGCCACCGTCACCCCCGCCCCCGTCGCCGCCACTTCCCTCACCGCCATTGCCCAGCCCGCCGCCGCCATCTCCCCCACCGCCCTCACCGCCACGCTGCCAGCGCAGCCGCCGGGCGACGCGACAGCGGCTAGCGGCCGGGAGAGCCTCTCCAGTGCGGGCTGGGGGCGGCGGCGGCACTCTGCGGGTGGCGGGCGAGCTGCTGGCTGGCCGGCGGCGCGTCTCGACTCAAATTATGGGCCGCCTCTCGGGCGTGCGGCCAGGGGCCCGTGTGGCGCGAGGAGAGGGCGGCGCGCTCGGCGCGCTGGCGGCGGTGAAGCCTCTCAAAGTGGGCGCTGGCTGGCCGAGGGCGTCGGGCGGGTGTGGGGCGGCACTCGGGCCGCCGGACGGGCCGTGGTGGCCCGTGTGGCGTTCGTGAGGGACTGTTTGGGCGCCCCGGCAGCCTCCCGGCCGGCGTGACCAGGGCCGGTTTGGCAGCGGTTTGGGCTGTGTGTGGGCTGGTCGCGGTACGGGATATAGTGCTTGTTTATGGTCCTACTCACCACTCCCGGCCGACGGGGCCTCGCGGGGCGTCCTCGTTTGCAATAAAAGGCCTCTGCCATCGCTCAGAGTCCCAAACCATGTGATCATCCGCGCCGCCGCGCCCGTGGTGCGAGTAGTCTCGGCCAGATGCGACGTCGGGAAGGGCGTCGTCGCGGGCGCCAACGTCGTCATCCGAGCCCCTACGCCTGTCCAAGGGCACGTCTGGGTGACCAGGGGCGGGGGCCGAGCCGTGAGTGCTCCGCCGGGGCGAGCTTCTGGGTCCATGGGACCGCTGCCGGACCCATCCGAGAGCCTCTCCGGACACGTTCGCTCGACGGCCTAGTTGGGGGCCGATGTTCGACGACCAAACTTCCGGACGCCGCGGCCAAAGGTCCGCCCACGGCCCCAGGACTCGTGGTGGGTGTGGGGTGTGCCTCACGAGGCGGAGAGGCCGCGTGAACGCCCGTAGAAGCTCTCGCGAAGTGCGGATTTGGAGCGCCGCGCCGGACCCCCGCCGGGGCCCGCCGGGGCGCCGTATGGGCCTCGGGGTGCCCGAGAAGCTTAGAGGTGCGTTTTTTTTGGCTTGTGTCTATCGGTTCATGTCATGGACCGGCCCTGGGAAGCCTTTGACCGCGCGCGGAGCGGGTGTTATACGGGGCCGTGATGATTTAGCGGGAGGGAAATCGGCCGATTTGCCCAGTGTGATATGCCTTATGGTACGACTGCGCAGCTGCATAGCCTATCCTAGCCATAGCCCATACTTACGCATTAAATAAATAAATAAAAACGGACACCTCTAATAGAAGATGGGTAAAAAGGTCCACGCGGCGCAGCGGCTCTCCCGCGACCCCGGCCCCTCTCATAGCCGCAGCCGTAGCCGCAGCCCCAACTCTTGCCGCTCTTCCGTGTCGGGTTGTGACGAGGGGTGAGGGGACACGGATTGAAGATCCCTCACACCAAGATCGTGCAGGGCGGGGACACATGTCCCTAAATCCCATCTCGTCTCAGAGTTTGCCCGTTTTATTTATTTATTTATTTGGGTAAAAAGGTGTGAAACAGGTCCCCGCCCTTGCGATCTTTGTGCAGGGGTTCTTTGTGGGTGTGGTCGGCGACTCGTCCGTGAGATACTTACATGTATATGTACGTGTGTATGTGGTGAGACACGTCAAAGAGGTGCCCAAGCCTTCTCCGCTCTCCTCTCCTCTCTTGAGGCGCAACGCAGCGCAGCTGCAAGGGGGAAAGCCAGTGAGTTGCAGAGAGGAGAGGAGCGGGTCATAGCAGTTCGCAGCGCTCTCTCCACTGCTCGTAGGCGTGGCAGACGAAACTGAGCGAGCCGCAGCAGTCGGCGCTCAACCCGGCGCGCTCGTACACCTGCTCCGTCGCGTTGACCGCCCTCGCTGTCGGCACGCACCTTTCCTTGGAACAAACAGCAGTCAGAGAGACGGACTTTCGCCCGCGAGACCGGCACGCTGCTCTCTTGGCCAAGGGAGGACAAGGAGGACGAGGAGAGGGCTGACGACGGCGGGGGTGTTACTACTCCGTCTAGATCCGTGCTGGAGGCTGTCAAGCAAGACAAGGACTCGCACCGCTGTGGCTGGTACGGGTCGACCCTCTGCGTCTCGGCCTAATGAGGTGAAGGCCAGGTCGGAAGGGGCAGGCAACTGGCAACACACAAAGTGGTGGGGCAGGGGCGGGCAGCCCTCTGTCCCTCTGTTCCCCTCTCCACACCCAGACAGGCCGGGCACGGGCGATCGCGGCATTTTCCGAGCGGCTGCAAGGCCCAGTGAAGGTTGGGTGAGCAGAGCAGCAGACCTCGCAGTGGGACAGGTCGACGAGGGAGGGGCAGACTTTGTGCTCCACGCCCTGCGACCCTGTGCTCTGCGACGACCCGGTCCGCCAGGAGACCACCTATTCGTGAGAAGCAACCCGCTGGGTGCGCTCCGCTGCGCGAGCTTTTGTATGAGCTTTTAGACGGCTCGCAGTACGTGTTTCGTTGGCGCATGCTCCAAGCACCGCTGGCTCTCGTTGGGGAAGCGCGGAATCCAGTTTGGCCAGCGCATGGCATCACGCAAGCGCGGCGCCGGTGGAGGCGGTTGTGGCAGCGGTGGCAGCGATGGCGGACTTGATGGAGGTGGCGGCATACGCGGCGGCGGCGGCGGCAGCTTTGGCGGTGGGCGAGGTGGGCTGCCGCCGCCATTCATGTACGAACTTAGCATCCCGATGGTCTCTGAGCAGGACTCGAGCTCTGAGCAGGATCTCAAAGCTAGCGCGACAGGCGCGGCAGAACAAGCGAGGAACAGAACGCACGCGAGCCACTGGAGCGTTTTGCGGCAGCGCGGGGCAATTTGTTCCGAGGTTGAGGATACGCCTGAGTTCTCAGGTATCGGCCTCCGGGCACATGGCTCCTCGACCTCGATGAGCTCACGAAAGGCGGAGTGCTCTGGCATTCCGCCACCCTATCATGCCCCCCCCGGGGCTATTCGTTTCTCGACGAGAGGTGTTTCTTCCTTTGCCCAACAAAAGCCACTTCTTGACTTGGGCGCCTGCGGGCGGCCTTCTCTCGAGGTCTCGAGATACACAGCACACCAATTTCTTCCTTTGCACCTTCGAGGGGCCAAGCGCGCTGACACTACACGCGAGGGAGCCCATCGCACCACCAGGTGCTTCGCCTTGAAGTCTTTCCGCTCCCAACCGGCACTGTGCCACGATGAGCAGGCTCGGTTTGAGCCTTGCCACCCTTTATGTCACCAGTGCCGTCGCCTTCGCTCCTCCGCTGGGGAAGCCCGCTCCCGCCGCCAGCCGCGCCGTGGTGGTGCAGTCGTCCGAGCAGCGGCCCGGGCAGGAGCCCGGAGAACCACCCGTCGCAGAGCGACTGGCCGGTGCGCTATCGTCGGAGCAGCAGCCGTTCTCCCCGCGTTCGGCCGTCGGTGCGGCGCTGTGGACCGGCGCGGCCGACGCTGCGGCGCTGCTCACCTTTGCCGCAATTGGCCGCGGCAACCATAACTCAGCCGACGGCTCTGTGCTGACGACCGCCGCCCCGTTCCTGCTGGCGTGGTTTGCGGTCAGCCCCGCCGTTGGTGCATTCCC
Organism: Emiliania huxleyi CCMP1516; assembly: GCF_000372725.1. Taxonomy (NCBI): domain Eukaryota; phylum Haptophyta; order Isochrysidales; family Noelaerhabdaceae; genus Emiliania; species Emiliania huxleyi. Next base: position 120,041 of record NW_005201176.1, on the reverse strand, counting down.
TGCCAATGCCAGGACGGTGCGCGATGCCGTGCTCCCCCTCCTTCCCGCGTGGGCGCTCGCGGTGCCGGCTGGCTGCTTCTGCAGGGGCCTGCTGCAGGACCGGCTGCCGGCTTCGCCCTTCTGGATCGTAGCCTTGATCGCGACGGCGGTGCTGCTCAGCGCGGGCCGGCTGGCGCTGCTCCAGATCTCGGAGGGCGAGCGCGCCATCGACCGCTTCGTCGCCGCCATCGTAGACGAGGATGGTGGGGACGACGACTTTTGAGAGGCTGAGGTTGCCCATTTATTTTCCCCAACAAAACAGATACTCATTACTCTACCAGTTCACGCGAGAGCTCCCTTGAGCAGTCAAAAATCAAAAATAAAAAACTCGTGGCAGGGTTCGACCATCGACGACGAGGCCGAGCGTTTAATGGTTGGGTAGTCAGGTGGCGTTTATTTTTGCTTGGGCGGCACTCATGCTGAAATTCTGCAAAAACCCTGGCCGGCCCCTGCGGTGCCCCTACCTACCTACCTACCTACCTACCCTACTTATGGGAAACTAAAAAAGAAATCACTCGATGGGTGAAGGTGGGGTACTATACCAACTAGAGTGATGGTTGGTGGTACTCTCCTGCATCCACAGTCCTTCTTGTGACATGGGAGGCCACTCTCAAGCCCTACAAGCATCAGATCACCCATTTGGGGAGGGTTGACATCGTGATTTCCGCGGAAAATTTCTTTTTTTGCTGGGAAAATTCCAGCTTGAAGAGAGGGAAAAACCCGACGGGAGGGCCCAGACCTACCCTACCTACCCCGGCATGAGTGCCGCCCAAGCAAAAATAAACGCCACCTGGGGTAGTAGGGCTAGAGGGTCGCTCTACACTTAGCCTCTGCAGCGAGCGAGCGCTCAACTTAGCCCCCGCACGGAGCCGGGCTCGGACTTAGACGCTGTATGGTCGGGGGCCATGAACTTAGACGGCACAAGGCCAAATCCGGGTAAAACCCGGGTATACCTGCAAAAGTCCAGGTTTACCCGAAAAATACCTGGACGCGTCCCGACCAACGTATGCCGCGCACGACGCCATATCGCCTTGTCCCAGGGCCAGTGCGCTACTTGCGGCGCGCAACTCCTGCTCAAGTACGCGCACCGTACCATGTGCTGCCGCTATGCGTGTCTTAAGGCGGCTGCGGCGAAGCGGCGGGCGCGGCATGCCGATGGCAGTGCGGACGATGCGGTTGCGATGTGTTCTGCTTCAAGATCGTGGCGGTGCTTGGCATGCACTTCTGCGATCCCAATCAGCTCATCGCAACGAAGCAGCGCAACAAGCTGGCTGCTGCCAACAAGGCCCTATGCTAGATCTACCTCACGCGCGGATCGTTCAAAGAGGACCAGCATACACAGGCTTCCTTGACATGCGTTTGTTTGAGCTTGAGGCTATTTGTGAGAACTGTTTGGCTTGAAGATTGCGCTCAAGAAGAGCAACGAGAATCGGAAGAGGAGGATGCTGAGGCGGCGATTGCTGAGCATGAGAAGGATCGATCCGGATTAGAAGGCGCCCGCCGCAGGCGAAGAAAATTTGGGGGCTAGCGCCGTATCGTTGATCACGGTGGGAGCCTCTTGGCCCCAGGCTGTGCCACGGCCGACTTAGCCGATGTAAGAGGCTCTCGCTGATCTTAGACCGCGTAAGCACCCCAGCGTGACTAGTCACACTTAGACCCGCTCAGCCTCGAGGCTCAGAACTTAGACTACTACCCAACCAGTGAGCGTTTTTGATCTCTGGGTCTCCTGTGGGGGGCCGCCTCGGGGTGGCGGGCGGGCGGGCGTTTTGAAAAACAGAAAACAAGAGGGGGCCCGGGGGGCGGGGGCCCGGGACCCCAGTGGGAGTAGAAAATACGCCCAAGGGGGCCGAGAAGGAGGCGGCGCGGGGAAGCAGCATCGGGTGAGGTAAGGTAAGGTAACGGCAACATGGGAGCATGTCCACCGCCACTTCGCGGTCACAGCGCTGTTTTGTCGCCAAACGCCGCCATGTACCTTTTCGGGCAAACCATCGGAGCGGCCGCACATTGCTCGGTACCCCCCCTGCACATCTAAAGCCATCCCTGCTGCTAGGGGGGGGGTCTGACCCCCCCAGCAGCAGAGTGCTGCTGCTGGGGGGGGGGGGGGGGACACCCCCCCAACAACAAAAGCCAAAACGCTGCTGCTGGGGGGGGGGTCCCCACCCCCCCCACAGCAAAAGGCACGGACCCCGTTTTTCCGCCTTTTTGGCGGCGCCCCCCCTCCACCCTTGGGTTGGGTTTTAACGTACCCTCCAGGGGGTTGTGTTCACCCCGCCTTCCAACCCCGTTGGCAATAAGAGGCAGGGCCCCCCCCGGTGAAACCCCTGATTTTGGGGGCCACCAAAAATTCTCCCCCCTGGAAAACATGGTACTTAAAGCTGCTGTTTGTACAAAAATGCCCGCAGCAAAACACCCCCCCCAGGGAGAAGGCTCCTGCTGGGGGGGGGTTCCGGACCCCCCCCACACGCAACAACAAAAAGCTTTTTCTTTGGGCACAACCGGCAAATGAACGCGGTTTGGGCGAAAACCCAAAATCTGCTCTCTGGGGGAATTTTGGGGGGCCTGTCTACCCCCCAAAGGGATTAAGGGGGGGGGGGGGGCCCCCCCCCGGGGGGGGGGGGGGG
>NW_005201176.1:93554-117218 GCF_000372725.1 Emiliania huxleyi CCMP1516 | reverse complement strand
TGGGGGGGGGGGGGAGTCACGCACGGTGCGGGTATTGCTTGCGAGCGATTGAGTTTGGCCGGCGAGCGGGTATTGCTGCACTCTCGACGAGGGCGCAAGGGGGCGCTCGAGTCACCGCTCGTAGATCTGCATCAGCTGCGGGATCCGATCCAGCTCGCTCACGGAGAGCGTCCGCCTACAGCGATGTCCAATCACACACCGGACTGGGACCTGACACGCCGAGGCGCGGGCCGCTGCGGAGTGACGCGGCGCCGGCTGGCGGAGCGGCTCTCCCACTTGGCTTCGAAGGCGGCCGCCGCCGCGTCGCAGAAGGCATCGTGTGAGATCGACGGCACGCGCTCTCGCAAGTTGAGGACGCGCGCCGCGACCGACGCCACGCCCTTGGACTGCATCTTCAACTTGTTGACGGTGAGGTACCTAAGGTGCCGCCGCCGCGCGTCCGCACTCCTCTCACACGCCTCGAGCTGCGTGCCGCGGCCGGCGATCACCGCCCGAGCGCCGCGAGGTCAACGTCGAGCAGCATCGTGCCTACGGCGCGCATGCCGGGACGCGTTGCGCGATTGCAGCCCGAGCTGCGGAGGAGGCGCGCAACGCGAGGAGCGCCGTGGTGCAGCGAGCGCCTGCACGAGGCGGTGCAGGTAGCTTCTACACACTAGCGGTGCACGCGGTGGCGGCTGGCATGACGATGCAGAGGCGGGGTCTTGGGCTCGGATTGAGGCGGAGGCTGAGTCTCGGCGTCGGCTCGCCTGCCCGCTCCGCCGGCGCTGCCAAGGCGCAGCTTGTACGCCGAGCCAGAGACCTTGCGCCCATCGACAGTGAGGTCGTTGCGGCCGCTCATCTCTGCTCCGAGGCCGAAGCGCGCCAGCGCCTCGAGCAGCACGCCGTTGTTCATCGTCTTGTAGTCGCGCTGGTCCTCGACGGAGGCGTGCGGGTTGATGAAGGAGAAGCCCGAGTCGCCTGCGGGCGCCGCCAAGTGGTGCTGCGTGCCAATGTGGGGAGGTTGGGTGGGTCGAGGCGTGGCTCCGAGGTCGCGGTAGACGCAGCCACCGCCCGTCGGGCGTCTCGCGAGCGTGACACCGTCCTGTTCCAGCAGCTGGACGCGGCACTCCTTCCACGGATTCTGGTGCTTGCCTATGATGATGCACGGCCTGTTGCGCCAGAGCAGCAGCAGCGGGTTGCGGATGTCGACGTGCTCAAAGAGGTACTCCTCGGTCGCGAGGTTGAGCAGGATGTCCTCCGACTCGGCGTAGAGGATGTCGATCGCATCAGTCGCGGTCGGCGGGGCGAGAAAGCTCGGCCACGCACTGCTGGTGCAGAGGGAACGGGCGCGCAGCGCAGCTGACCGCGGGAGGGCCGGCAGCGCGGACCTCACACACGTCTTGCATCGTCGCGCCGTCCTTGACAGCGACTGCGTAGCGGCGGAGAGCATTCACAACTTGCGTGAGCGCAGGCTTGGTGCCGGGGGCAGTGTTTGGCAGTGCACCCAGGCGTGTGAGCAGTCTCGGGGCCCAGGGTTGTGCGTTTACGTGGCTAGGGAGTGAACCAGCCGCGAGAATGCCTAGCCTAGGCGTGGAGGCCCGCGGCTCCTCGGAAACTCCGACCTTCGCCCGCGTGCCTTCCTGACACGAGGACCCGGCTGGCTCCTCCGCTTGTGGGCCTGCAGCCCTCTGGTTTCTGTTCCATGGGCAAGCTACGAGACTGGCTTCGTGGCGATGCTTCGGCAGCGTGCACCTCAATCCTGCACCGTGTTTGTTATGACCCCCCCCAATGAGCACACCAGCGAGGGAGGGCGAGACGATCGAGGGGTCCCGTACCACGCGGAATCGGCCCTATCCAGTGCTCAAGTGCTCAAGTAACCATATTATGTATGTAAAAGAGGGAAGCAGTCGAGAGGACAGGGGAGGGACGTGTCCGAGGGGGACGGGGGAGGGACGACTTTGGTGTTGGAGGGGGAACGACTTTGGTGTTGGACGGCATCAATGGAGGATGGGCGCCTCGAATCACGGTCACGTTGGTTAGCGAGGACAGCGACGGCGTCGTTGGCTGAGCGCAGGGGCGAGGGCGTCGACCGACGGGCGGCGCATCAGGAGCCCCTCGCTGGCGAGCGGCTGGCGCGGGAGGTCACGGAACGACGGGTCGAACGACGGGTCGAGCCCCCCCTCCACCGGTCGAGGCCGCGGTCGAGACGGTGAGCGCGGCCGAGGCCCTCGCGAACGTCGCGGAGTACGGCCCGAACTACGTCCTGCCGCAGGCCGCGGAGTCTAAGACGGCGCGGCGGAAACGGCTGCGCGTGGACGCGGCGGCGAGGATCGCCGGGCACGCTGTAGTCGAGACTGGCACGCACGTGGAGATCCTGGGCGAGCAGAGGTGGTGGCCGGGCACCATCACGGGGCGGGAGGAGGGTTCGGACGGCCGGCTCGTGCACGCGGTCGAGTACGACGGCTACCCCGACCAGGATTTCCGAATCAACTTAGAGGAAGAGACGTGGAGGCGGGTGACGCTCGGCGCCGGCGGCGCGGCCCCCACCAGCGGCGAGGACAGCGACGGCGAGGGCAGCGACGAGGCTGCGGACGCGCTGCCGGCCAGCGCGACCGACAGCGGCAGCGCGGTCGCCACCAGCGACAAGGGGAGCGACGTCGAGGGGGACGGCGACGAGGCTGGGGACGCGCTGCTGACCTGCGAGCCCGCTCCGACACAGCCAAGGGAGCGGCGCAGCACGAGGGCTGGCGACGAGAGCCCGGCGGCAGCCGGGATGGCCAGCGGCGACGCCGGCGCCACGTACGCGGCACTCGGCGGGTATGTTGGCCGGGAGGAGGCGGTCGGCGAGGCGAGCTCCGCCCCTGCGGCCCTCAACTGGCCGGTCAAAACCAGGGTGATGTGACGACGATAACATACGCGAATATCTCGCTCGGTGATCGCTCGCCAGGTAGGATTAATCGCTGGAATCAGGTGTATTTTACTTTTGCTTGGGTGGGCCTCATGATGAAATTCTCGTAAACTCGTGACGCTTGTGGGGCTAGTATGTTGTTTTCTGGGGGCGTTCGGGGCGGCGGAGTATTTTTATGTGCGCGCGGGCGGCGGCCAGGGGCGGCCCCTGGGGACCAAATGGCCGATTTTTTACGATCGAACACACCCGGTGGTGGCGTGGGGAGTGCGGAACGCTACTGGCGGCGTGACAGGGCCTCTCTCGGTTGCGTGTGCCGCCCTCGGCACGCGGGTGCGCAGACATTGGTTTGCGACTCTGCCCGCTCGCTCGTTGTGTACACTCCACACTCTCTCTCACCAGAGGAAAGCAAACGAGTCACTAACTCGTAACTGCAGGGGAGTCTTGTAGCTCGATCGGTCACACCGCCATCGCCGTCGGGGAGAGGGGGGACGACACTGCTCTGGAAGCGTGCACCTCGATCCTGTACCGTGTTTGTTATGACCCCCCCCAATGAACACATCAGTGAGGGAGGGCGAGACGATCGCCGCCCCGGGCGTCGCGCCGTGGCGGTGCCAGCAGGTGGGCTCCGGCGCCGCCCCGCGCGCGCGCAAGCGCGGCGGCGACGCCTCCGCACCACCCGTGCCACCGCCCGGCCGAGCGAGGAGCAGGAAGACGAGCAGAGACATGCTGTCTCAAGGGTTTGTTGACGGCTTCCGCACTTGGAGCACTTGGAGTGCAGTCATTAACCTCACATCCGGGGAGCTGAGAAGCGCACCCAGCGAGCCGGATGATCGGTGTCGGGTTACGGAATGGTTGGGTAGTAGGGCTAGAGGGTCGCTCTACACTTAGCCTCTGCAGCGAGCGAGCGCTCAACTTAGCCCCCGCACGGAGCCGGGCTCAGACGTTAGACGCTGGAAGGCCGGGGGCCATGAACTAGACGACACGAGGCCAACTCCGGGTAACACCCGGGTATACCTGCAAAAGTCCAGGTTTACCCGAAAAATACCTGGACGCGTCCCGACCAACTTATGCCGTGCACGACGCCATATCGCTTTCTCCCAGGGCCAGTGCGCTACTTGCGGCGCGCAACGCTATGCGTGCCTTAAGGCGGCTGCGGCGAAGCGGCGGGCGCCGCATGCCGATGGCAGTGCGGACGATGCGGTTGCGATGTGTTCTGCTTCAAGATCGTGGCGGTGCTTGGCATGCACTTCTGCGATCCCAATCAGCTCATCGCAACGAAGCAGCGCAACAAGCTGGCTGCTGCCAACAAGGCCCTATGCTACCTCACGCGCGGATCGTTCAAAGAGGACCAGCATACACAGGCTTCTCTGACATGCGTTTGTTTGAGCTTGAGGCTATTTGTGAGAACTATTTGGCTAGATGTCGCCGAAGTGCGCTCAAGAAGCAGCAACGAGAATCAGAAGAGGAGAATGCTGAGGCGGCGATTGCTGAGCATGAGGAGGATCGATCGCCCGCCGCAGGCGAAGAAAATTTGGGCGCTAGCGCCGTATATCGCGTGCCATGGCCGACTTAGCCGGTGTAAGAGGCTCCCGCTGATCTTAGACCGCGTAAGCACTCCAGCGTGGCTAGCCACACTTAGACCCGTTAAGCCGCGAGGCTCAGAACTTAGACTACTACCCAACCAGTGGTTACGGGCTAGAGAGCCCTAGCCCCGGGGGTGCGCGTTCGCAGGGAAAGGGCCGTAAAGTAACACGGGTCTCCGAGGGTTAGTTCCGTGTACGGTACCGCCTGGCTAGTCTTCTTTTTTATCAGTTCGCACCTGTGTCGAGCCTGTCGGCTAAAAGAAAGAAAGAAAACACACAACCCAAGGAGCCTAAAAGAAAGAAAGAAAACAGACAACCCAAGGGAGGGATGGGAGAACGGCACTAGCCGTGAGCTGGCGAGGTACTTCCAGCCTGCTGTGGGAACAGCTGACGCAGTCTCGCCGAGGCTCGCCCCAGCACTCGGCGAGACCACGAAAGGCTCGGGGTTGACTCGGCCAGACAAAAACCCCGAGAGGCGTGGGAGTACCTCGCCAGGCCGTGAGCAGTTTCGCGGTTTCGCCGTCTTTCGCAATACAGTTGTTTCGGGGCAGTTTCGATGTTTCGCCGTCTTTGCAATACAGTTGAGAGAGATTTTTATTCTTTCTTCTTTCTACAGTTGTTTCGGTAGTGCCGAAAAGGGGTGCGCGCCAATGGTCCCGTGCCTAGAAGTCGTGTGTTGTGAGAGAGAGCCGCAGGCGTGGTTCGGCGTGGTCCGTGGACGTGCGACGGCGTATCATTCACTTTCAGTTTATCAGGATGGCGCCGCTCATGCCGCCAGGAAGAAGAAAAACCTTCGATCGCTGCACTCTCCAAGAAGTCCTCCAGGATGCTCGGCTTGAGGCCGGATCGGATCTTTTTCTTTTCGCGTGTGGTGGCGTGGTTCGGATTTTTCTTTTTCAGGGACGATGGAATGCACACCGGCACACGTCCCGGCGCCAACGCTGTCGAGGGGGATGCGACGCAGCCAGCACCAACATTGCAGCGCCAGCAACTCGAGCTTGCCAAGGGACGAGCTCGACGGAGCCGCGCGGTAGTGTCCGTCCCGTCATGAGTCCTCGCGCTCTACTCTTCTCCCTCGCTCGCCACCGCGTGCAGCAGCACGGTCCGCGCAACTCAAAGACAGCGCCGTCGGCCGTGAGCGTGAGGGCGCGAAGCCACTGCAACTCCCCTACTGCGTCTCGCGCGTGATCGCGAAGCCCAACACGCAATGGCCAAAGTCGAGCGCCGCGATGCCGTTCGTGGCTCCGGCCGAGTCGAGGTGGTACCGCTCGTGGATCTCGTAGATCGAGTTAACCGGAACTTACTCAACAGACGACTAACCAGCAATGAATCGAGACTTACCGGATCAATGCTAACCAATAAATGGAACTAATAATTGGAGAGGACCGATCTGAACCGAACCGAACCGAACCGAACCGAACCAAACCGAATCAATAAGACAGGGCAGGTACAGTCCGAAGGGCGACACAGTTACGCGCGAGGGCCCCTCGGCACAGCCGCTTCGCGACTAGAGGGGACCCAAGGGGTGCCGGCAGAGACCCTCTTCGCGGCGCACTCGGCTTCGCCTCGTAGTGGGAAGCGAATTGCACCGCGAGCTTGAGAGTCTCCACCCAATAGCGCAAATAGTCCTTGTGGCTGAGACTTGGGAGGTATCGAGTGGGAGTTCATGAGCAGTCTAGACTGCGAGATTGGGATTTTCGTTCCAGGAGGGCGTGGCCGCCTCGCCGAGCCTCCGGGTGACTGGGGAGCCGTTTCATCGCGCCCTGCATCCTCCCGCAAAGCACCTGTTCTACCCGCCATGACGCTGGCAAGCTCCCTCGCTCTTAAGCTGCTGGCGGCGGTTTGCTCCTCCTCGGCGCCGCGCCTCGTCCCGCTCGCGCTCCTCCTGCTGGCGAATCGCTGCGAGGCCGCGGGCACGATTTGCAACAACAGCTGGTACTGCTCCTCCGGATGCCCTACTCACGTGTACGGCACGTCTCTGTGCGACGGCACCTACAAAGGCACCACAGGGTGATTCTGTCCTACCCAGCGTGGAGCGTGTGGAGGCTAGGGCGACATCTCGCAGCTGGAGTGGCTTGACCTGGACGGCAACTCCATCTCGGTCGGGCACCATCCCTACTGGGCGACATCTCGGGGCTGTGGTAAATTAGCTTGCGCAACAACCGCCTCTCGGGCGCCATCCCTGCGATGCTGCCGAGGTCGCGACCGAGTTCTTCGGCTCCGCCAGCGAATTCGCGGCCTATCTTTGACCTTCTGCGCAACAACCAACTCGCGTACAGCAACGTCGAGTACATCTGCCGCGGCGCAGAAAGTGCCGAATGCTTCGGCGTCCCTCCTGACGGCTGCAGCGCGTTTGTCGAAATGCAGCTGTCTCTCACCGACCCCAACAAGTGCGTGGTCTGCGACGACCAGACTGCCGGTCTTGTCCTCGTCGGCGTGTGCATCCTCATTGGCATCGTCGCCCTCGTCGCCTTCGTCCGCCTTGTCGTCCGCCACCCCGCGGCCCTCAAGAGGTGGGTCTCCACCGCCGCCATCCTCATCAATCACGCCCAGACGGCCAGCATCATCGCAAGCATGCGCCTCGAGTGGCCTCAGTCCCTCGTTGCGATCGCCTCCGCGCTCAAGTAGCTCAATATGCTCATGCTGCCCAGTGCGAGCTGCTTTGTCGGGGGAGAGGATTCGCCGTTCGATACGTACGCAGTCTCCGCCTCCTCTGCCATTCTCCTGTTGCTGCTCGCGCCCATCCTCGTTAGGCACGTCGCCCTCTGCCGCCGCCGGCTCGACATCGCCGACACCGCCGAGCTCGTGCTGAGCCTGATCTACTCGCTGCTCTTCACCTTCGGGTGGAGCCTCGTGCTAGAGTTCGTGGCCTACGCGGTTGACGACTTCGAGAGGATCTTTGAATGCGAGGTTGACGGCTTCGAGAGGCCCTGTGTGACGGGTATTCCTCCGGCTTTCTTTACGGAGCCGGTGCTGGGTGCGCTGCTGCTGGTCCTCTTGATCCGCTTCTTCGGCAACGTCCTCGCATTCAAACGCGGCGTCAACAGTGGGGTGTGGCGGCGCCCCACGAACCCGTGCTTTGCTTGCCGCTCGAGCGAGCGGTCTCAGTCGTTCGGCCGCCCCATCCCTCCCCGACGGCTCGAGCGGCAAGTTGCCTACCTCGTTGGCCGCTTCGCTCGCCACGCTCCCCGCTGGCAAATCGTCATTTGGCTCCGGCAGCTCCTTGTCCTCCTCCTCGCCTACATCAGCGACGTCGTCTTTGTGACCACAGATAATTTCGACACCGCAGAGGAGACGTTCGACGCCGTCCGCTACGCCATCGCCACCGTCGCGATCGCCGTCACCCTCGTCTTTTGGCGCCTCCACCGCCGCGCACTCCCCTTCGCCTTCCGCTTCCAGAACGCGCTCAAGTCGTGCCTCTACGGCGCCACCGCTCTCTTCCTCACCCTCGCCATGGTGTACACCGCGCTGCCCGCCGACCCCGTCGCCCTGCGAGTGAGCGTCGAGGCGCTCATGGCGACAGTGCTTCTCGGCAGCCTCATCATCGGCGCCGTCTACTCGGTCCGCCAGCTGCGGCAGATGCGGCGTGCGCTCGCTCGCGTCGACCTCTCCGCCATTCTCTCCGCCGCCGACTCCAAGATCGACGGCTCGATTGCGGATCGGTTGCGCGACGGCTCGGTGCGGCTGCTCCGCTGCAGCTGGCTGGCGTCGCCCGCCTCGGACGCTTTCCTCGGCCGCGACGCCTCTGGCGCCGTCATCATGAAGAGGCGACAGGACTTGCCGGCTGAAGCTGACGTGCGATGAGGCGGTGGCGATGCTCGAGCGAGGCGACCGGTCCGTCTTAGCGCTCTCTTACGCTCGATCGGTCACACCGCCATCGCCGACGGGGAGAGGGGGGACGACACTGCTTCGGCAGCGTGCACCTCGATCCTGCACCGTGTTTGTTATGACCCCCCCCAATGAACACACCAGTGAGGGAGGGCGAGACGATCGAGGGGTCCCGTACCATGCGGAATCGACCCTATCCAGTGGTCCAGTGCTCAAGTGCTCAAACAAAAACTCCGGTACCTAGGTAGGTGAAGTGTCGGCGGAACTGCCCTTGAATATGGTCCGCGGTGCGCCAAACTGTGATGGGTGCGGCCAAACCGACCTGTTGGTCGTGCTCTTCCTCGGCCCCACATTCCCACGAGCCGTCTATGAGCTACTGCATCGAACATGGCTCGGCCTGTTACATTCCGGCGGCGCTTGTGCCACACCCATTCAAGAACGCCGTGCGGTACGCCACCGCTTCTTCACAGAGCGAGCCATCAAGCTGAGCAATTTCCGCAACGACGACGATGTAGTGGCTCTGAATGCAACACGCTGCACAGGGGGCTCGATACACAAGGGGCCAGGGGCAACAGCTCTGAACTTGGATGAGAGTGCACAGTGGCTCGAGGCTCTCGCCTTCTCCATGGAGCATTTTACTCCCAAGCTTTTGCTGAAGCTCGACACGGATGGCATCCTGAATGTGCGCAGCATGCTACGGCTGAGCAAGCTACTCGAGCCGGTCATCGAGAAGACCTTCTTCATGTTTGGTGCGACTGTCTGGAGGGGCGCAAGCACAACGCTAGAGGAACACGCGCGACTTCGAAGTCAATACGGAGCAGCGGCTTTCCATCCGGATGAGAATTGGGTGCTCTTCTCCGGGACTGCCACGAGGGCACTGCTCGCTGCCAAAGGCCCTCGCTCGAAGCGAATTTGCGATGGCACGCTGGGTGCGCTCCCGTCGGTATCCTTCATGAACAACTACTGGCCTATCATCATGAGGCTTCCCAATGTCCTCATCCTCGCGCATCCGGGCGTGGTATCCTTGGGTAAATGCACACTCGATGCTACTCTCGGATCGTGTGGGCACTCCCGGCTGAGTGGTCACCAGTTTACTCACCCAAACTTGAGCCCTCATGTGCTGTGGTTGCATCCTGTAAAGGTTGCGGCGACGTACGAGCGCATCTTCGAGCAGATGTTGAGCCGTGCCTACAAGCATGAGGCAGTTAGCCTACCTCTTGCAGGCCCCCTGCCGAGCTGGGCGGCGCTTGTGGCGTGCCAGTCTGATGCTGGCCATGTGACGGCCTCTCTAAATGCAACGGCCGAATATGTGGTGTCGGCAAAAGAGCAGGAATTGGCGTCGGCCAGTGTCCCGACTCCAGTGCTGATGCCATTTACGACGTTTGACTGTACTTCGTTGCTTCGTTGGGGTGTCGCTAATCGCTTGAGTGTGGTCCCGCCTCTGTGGGAGCTTGGCAACCTTGAGCGCCACCCTCACGCTCTACACTCCCGCACGGTCTATGCAGCAACGTGGACAGCACCTGCACACAATGAATCAGTCGTGCACGAAGAAGCTGAGATCATTATGGCCAGCAACACGAGCGCAGTCACGTGCGACGCCTTCACCAATTCACTGGGAGTGCCCCCAGGCGACTGCCCACACCGCTGACAGGTTTCCTAAGTACTAAGAATTCTTTTGCATGGCGCATATGTTGCCGAGCAAAAGCAAGCTGCGCGCGTCCCATAGGCATAGCGTGGTCTCTGGTGTCCGGGTTATGGCCTTTGCGATGAGTAACACCATTTTCGTCGGCACGAGTACCGGTACTAATAATATCATATTACCGTACCTCGATCATAAGCGCGTTCATGAAGGGGTGATGCCCTCCGGCACAGTGTGGCGTGCCCCTGCGCGTCGATCGGAAGCCGCGCACCGCCCAAAAGTTGATGGCCCGAACTGCTGCTTTCGCCTCGTCGTTGAGGGGGCAGTCGAAGAAGGCATCGTCGCCAATCGAGAGGCCATCGGGCAGCGGCAGCGTGACAGAGGCGAGGGAGGAGCAGTTGCAGAAGGCACAGTCGCCGATGGAGGTGAGGCCGGCGGGGAAGGTGACGCGGGCGAGGGCGAAGGAGAAGGCGTGATCGCCGATGGAGGTGAGGCTGGCAGGGAGGTCGATGGAGACGAGCGAGGAACAGCCGAAGAAGGCTTCGTCGCCGATGGAGGTGAGGCCGGCTGGGAGGGTGACATGGGCGAGCGAGGAGCAGCTGGCGAAGGCGCCTCTGCCGATGGAGGTGAGGCTGGCAGGGAAGGTCGTTGCCAGAGCAAAGGCAATGGGGTTTGTGGAGCGTCCAGAGAACCTTTGTTACGTAATATCTCGGGACCGCGGACGCCATTGCACAATTGAAAGATCTAGATCTACTTGAGCACTTGAGCACTTGATAGGGTCGATTCCGCATGGTACGGGACCCCTCCGATCGTCTCGCCCTCCCTCACTGGTGTGTTCATTGGGGGGGGTCATAACAAACACGGTACAGGATCGAGGTGCACTCAAAAAAAAAGAACTCGTGCCGCTGCTATCCCGAGGCATGGCGGCGTGTTCTAGCAGCGCCCCACGCTATCCCGAGGCATGGCGGCGTGGTCTAGAACCTCTGCGTGCGGGTCGAGGTCTCGTCTCGGGTTGGTTGCGCCATGGTAGTCGGTTGGGTGTGTGTGTGTGGTGGGGGGGGGGGGTGCGCCTGTCCTCTCTCACATAAAGGTTCTGGGAGGTGCAGCAGTGCAAGATGCAAGCAAGCCGCAGCACCAGCGGGACAAAATGCCGACTTGCTTCCTACTCGTCCGAATCGATGTCGTCTCCCTCGCTGCTGTCCTCTCCGTCAGAGGAAGCAGGCGTGGGCGGCCGGCTTGCCCACACCTCGATCTTCTTGGGCTCGAGCTGGCGCTCCCGGTCGCGGTGGCCTAGCTGGCCATCGCGTCCACTGCCCCAGCTCCAGACAGCGCCATCGTCGGTGATGGCGAGGCTGTGGCCATCTCCAGTCGACAGAGCGACGACGCGCTGGCCAGCCAAGGCCTCAATCTTCTTGGGCAGCAGCTGGCGCTGCTCGTCGCCGTGGCCCAGCCTGCCATAGTCTCCATCGCCCCAGCTCCATACAGCGCCGTCGGTGGTGAGGGCGAGGTTGTGCAGACATCCCGCCGAGACAGCGACGACGCGCTGGCCAGCAAAGGCCTCGATCTTCTTGGGCAGCAGCTGGCTCTGCCGGTCGCCGTGGCCGAGCTTGCCAAAGCTTCCATCGCCCCAGCTCCAGAGGGCGCCGTCGGCGGTGAGGATGAGGCTGTGGCGGGCTCCAGCCGAGACAGCGACGACGCGCTGGCCAGCAAAGGCCTCGATCTTCTTGGGCAGCAGCTGGTCCTGCGTGTCGCCGTGGCCCAGCCGGCCAAAGAGTCCACTGCCCCAGCTCCAGACGGCGCCGTCGGCGGTGAGGGCGAGGTTGCGGACGCGTCCAGCCGACACAGCGACGACGCGCCTTCCCGCCAACGCCTCGATCTTCTTCGGCAGCAGCTGGTGCTGCTGGTCGCCGTGGCCCAACCGGCCGAGGGTTCCACTGCCCCAGCTCCAGACAGCGCCGTCGGCGGTGAGGGCGAGGCTGTGGCTGCCTCCAACCGACACAGCGATGGCGCGATGCGCCGCGAATGCCTCAGCCTTCTTTGGCAGCAGCTGGTTTTGCTTGTCGCCGTGGCCCAACTGGCCAAAACGTCCATTGCCCCAGCTCCAAACGGCTCCGTCGGCGGTGATGGCGAGGCTGTGCTGGTCAGCTGCCGTCACAGCGACGACGCGCTGCCCAGCCAAGGCCTCGATCTTCTGGGTCTGCTCGTCACCGTGGCCCAGCTGGCCAACTCCATCGCCCCAGCTCCAGGCAGCGCCGTCGGTGGTGAGGGCCAGGCTGTGGAGTGCGCTTGCCGACACGCTCACGGCGCGCTCGCCTCCCAGGGTTGACGGGAGACGCGTCGGCGTGTTGAGCCGCCTCACGCCCTCACCGTGCCCGAGGAGCCCTGGCTCGACATACGCTGAGCCGCACGACGAGAGCCGCCCCTCGCCGTCAATGAAGAGGCTGTGCCGATAGCCTACCGCCAGCCTCGCCGGCGGGTTGGACGCGCGCAGCAGCGCCGAATAGCACAGCCACCGCACGGCGCAGCCCTCGCTCTCTGGCAGCGCCGGCAGCTCGAAGCCGCGCTCCTGCGCCCACAAGCGGATGCCGTCCTCCGCGAGTGAGGCGTGGAAGAGCAGCGAGACGGCCGCGGCGCGAGCGATGTCGGGGGGGTCGCAGCGAGAGAGGGCTCGCACGAGGAGCTCCCTGGGGAGGTCGAGGAGGCGGGCGGGCGGCGGCGTGTCTGGCGAGGGAGTAATGGCGGCGGCGTGAAAATGTCTTTTTCTTTTTTCGCACCATGCGCGCTCGTTCACCGCTGCGCAAAAAGAAAGCGCGCCGCCGCCATGGCCCGTCTTCGCTCTCCGTCGCCATGTTGTCGCATCGCTGCTAGTCGCCGTGTCTCTCCCGGCCGCTCTCTCGCTGTGCGGCTCCCGCCTCGAGCGCAGCGGCCTGCTGGCGCTCGAGCAAGGCGAGCCAGCGACGGCCGTGGTGATGCTAACTCGCGCGCGGCAATCTGCTGCGTACAGCGGCGCGGCTCTGCTCGGGCGTCTCCCGGGCGGGCTCCTGTGGAGCGGGCTCTCGCCGAACAGCGAGTACGCGGCCGGGCGTGCGGTGCTCGAGAGTCGAGGCGAGGTCCTCGCGGCGATCGACCACTTTGACGCCGCTATACGCGGGAACCCAAACCTGTGGCCGGCGCATGCCAACCTTGCGGCGGTTCAAGCGGGGCTCGGCGACGTCATGGCGGCGCTCGAGGCGACTCTTAGCGTAGCAGACGCAGCCCATGCTGCAGAGAAGAGGTAAGGTAAGGTAAGGTAAACGTCTCCACACACACAAAGTGGTGGGGCAAGGGGGGGCGACCCTCGCATCTCCACGCCCGGACACGGGCAGGAGCCCCACGGCATTCAAAGTGCAAGCACCGGCCCGGTGCCGTGGGTGAGCAACCTGCACCCCACTCCCTCCCTCCCAGACACAGGACCCACACACAACCCCCACAGCGTGGACGACTACGTGTTCAGAAACACCAAGCAGTGAGGCGAGGGTGAAGGGGTAAGGGGCTGTGTGGGGCAGAATCTACATCTGACTACTCCATCTAGCCTGGGGGGTCGGAGGAGGGGGGGGCAGAAGGGGTAAGATATGGGTGAAGCCAGCTAGTCGGACGCCCTGTCGTCGGAAGACTCCTCGGAGCCGGTGTCCTCGTCGTCGTCCTCGCCCGACGCGGAGGTCGGGCGAGAGGTCTGCATCGCCTCGCCGGCTGTGAACCTGAACACGGCGTCGGCCGGCGCCGAGGCGCCGGCGGCCGTCATCAGGTGCATCACAAATCTGTCGCGGCATGCCGCATCAATCTCTCCATACTCGGCCAGCTCGTTTGCGAGCCAGTCCGAGGCGACGGTCGTCGCCACGGTCCCCTGGGGAACCTTGGCGTACACCTTGCTGGGGCCGCGTCGATACCCGTCGTCCCTCTCCGGGGGCAGCGAGTAGGTGACCTCTATTTTGGACCCGGCCTGGCTGCGCGTCTGAGAAGAGACTCTGAGAGACCGCCCAGCTCGCCCCTCTCGGTTGAATTCTCGTCAAGGTCGTCTGTCCCCTCAGCAGCAGCGGGGAGCACGGTCGGAAGGGCGCTTTTGTCGCTTTCGGCAACACTGAATCATTCTACCGGAACATGGTCATGGGGCATGGGCCCTACTGCGAGGAGGGGGAGGGGGGGAGGGGGGGGGAGGGAGAGGGGGGGGGAGAGGAGGAGGGGGGGAGGGGAGGGGGAGGGGTACGGGGGGGGCGGCATGGAGGGGGAGAGGAAGAGCAAGGGCGAGAGAGGGCAAGGGACCGGGCGCTGGCATACCAGGGGGGGCAGGGTGGTGGGCGGCGACCGCCGCATACCGTCCTACGGCGGGGACTATCGCTACGCCAGGGAAGACAAGGGCGTCGAAGTGCAGCTGCTGCTGTTCGAATCGTTCGGCGGGTTCGGAAAGGGGGTCCGTGAGATCCTCCGGAAGGCGGCGGACGTGCTACAGAACAAGCTGACGCGGGGGAGAGATCGATCGATCGAGTTTGGTTGGATGGGAGATCCCTTTCTTTTGTCTGAGTTTGCGTTTAAAATTCTTTTTTGTGTGCCTGGGGTGTGCCTGTGATAGTGCTAGCACGCGTGCAACGAAGCTGCGGGCGCTCGGCGCGATCGCCGACTGGGGGGCCAACTCGAGGGCCAGCGCATGGGGTGTCGCGTGAGCATCCTAGGCCGGGAGGAGGTGGATCCTAGACCGGGAGGAGGTGGATCCTAGACCGGGAGGAGGTGGGTGGCATGACGCGGGGGAGAGATCGATCGATCGAGTTTGGTTGGATGGGAGATCCCTTTCTTTTGTCTGAGTTTGCGTTTAAAATTCTTTACCCGCGATTTCTTTTCCTTGTTCTTTTCGGTTCTTGTTTTTAAATAAATAAATAAATAAAACGGGCACGCCAAACGAGGGGTGGGAGAAGGACCCACTCCCCTGCGTCACTACGTGCCTCCCCGTCTTTGTAGCCTGGCGTTTGTGCCCCGTTTGTGCCGCGTCCCGTGCCCCCGAGTTCATTTTGTTTAAGGACAGGGTCCCCACGAGCGGGATCCTGTCCTGCACGAGCGGGATCTTCTTGTTTTTAAAACTCCGCTTCGCTGTGCATGTTCTTTTTTGTGCGAGGGAGTTTATTGTAAAATTCTTTTTTGTGTGCCTGGGGTGCCTGATCGTCGATGTCCCGACCGCGCCGCGCGCGCGCCACGCTGCTCCTCCTGTGGGCGGGGAGCGTAGCTGGCGGGCGCGGCGTCGCTGTGGTCACCGGCGGGACCGGTGGCATCGGCCTGGCCACGGCGCGGCTCCTCGCCGCCCGCGGGAGCGACCTCGTCCTGGCGTACGGCGCCGACGACGCGCGGGCGGCGGCTGCCGCCGAGGAGCTGCAGTCTGCCCACGGCGTGCGCGTGGTCACGGTCGGCGGCGACCTGACGACCGACGCGGGCCGCGAGACGACGGTCGCCTCCGTCTTCGCCGCGGTCGACGGCGAGCTGGACGGCCGCGTGGCGAGCTTTGTGCACGCGGCGGGCTTCTTCCACGAGGGGCTGCTGAGCACGCACCTCGACGGCAGCATGCAGGACGCCTTTGCGATGTACGACGAGTACCAGTCGATCTACCCAAAGGCGCTCATCGCCTTCGCCGAGGAGTGCATCCCGCGCATGGCCGACGGTGAGGGCCGGATCGTAGCCGTGAGCAACCCGGGCTGCAACACGATGCAGATACCGCGCGTGAACTACGACATGCCGGGGCAGGCCAAGGCGACGATGGAGTGGCTGGTGCGCATGTACGCGCTCCGCCTCGCCGGCCGCGGCCTCTGCGTCAACGCCGTCTCGCCGGGCTACACAGACACAAAGGAGTGGGACAAGGCGCGGCTCGGCATGGGGAGGGGCGACATGGAGGTGGGGAGGAAGCTGCTCGACGAGAAGATGCTCTCGCGCTCGCCGATGCGCCGCTGGGCCGACGCGTCCGAGATTGCGCAGACCATCGCCTACCTCGCCGCCGAGCAGACGGGCCTCATCACCGGCGCCTTCATTCCCGTGGACGGAGGGCTGCACCTCACATGACGACCCGGTGGGGGATGGATCGCCGCTTTGACGAGGAAGGGAGAGCCGCGACCGGCTGGGCCGTAGTCTTTGCAATACCAAAAACGCGGAGTATACCTGAGGAGTATACACAGAAAAAACAACCCGGCTTGGGCAAGCCCATTTTCAAGATTACAAAATGAGTATGAGGCTGCTACCCAGGCGGAATCGACCTATCAAGTGCTCAAGTGCTCAAGTCGGTAACCTCACACCCAGGCGTCGCCAAAAAGAAACGCGGAGCCTTACCTCACCCCCCCCAAAGGCAAAGCAGCTGGGCTAGGGCTGGGCACCGGGACCTTCTCAAAAGTATCGAGTCAGTCGGTCGATCCTGTACCGTGTTTGTTATGACCCCCCCCAAATGAACACTCCAGTGAGGGAGGGCGAGACGATCGAGGGGTCCCGTACCACGCGGAATCGACCCTATCCAGTGCTCAAGTGCTCAAGTCAGTCGGTCAGTCAAAGGGGCGCAGTAGTCATCTGTCCGATGGAGGCTCATCTTGGTGGAACGCAGACGGCCGATCACGAGGCGAACGCTTCTGAGGATATTGCTAGGGATGTTGCCGGGGGGGGCCTCCGCGTGGCCAAACGCCCTTGGCAGCCCGCCGAGGATGACCGCCTCCTTGAGCTCGTGCAGCGGTTCGGTTCGCACCGGTGGGGCAAAATCGCGTCCCACCTCCCTGGCAGGATTGGCAAGCAATGCCGCGAAAGGTGTGAGCCCCGTGGCACACAGCACGGCTAGTTATCCGCCCAGCACCAGAACCTCCCAGCCCGGAGCCGCCCCCCACCACCACCACCGCTGGTAGGTGGCACAACCAGCTCTGTCCGAGGGTGAACAAGGATGAATGGACCGTGGAGGAGGATGCGCTGATCTTGCACCTTGTGCAGGAGATGGGCACCAAGTGGTCCAAGATGACGACGCTGTTGCCCGGCCGTACGGACAATGCCATCAAGAATAGATGGAATGCGAGGATGCGTCGCGAGAAGCGGCGGCAGAAGCGGTCGCCATCCCTCGCAAGACCCGAGGTGGACCCCATCGGGACGGGGAAGGCTGAGGAGGCCACAGGCAAGACCTCAGCCGACGAGGCGAAATCCTGCTCCCTGCCCGCACTGATCATCGACGACGGCACCTTCGCCACTGACCTTTTGGAGCGAAGTGCCTTTGCGATGGAGGAGCCTGTCTTCCCCTACCCCGTCGTCGCGACCGTTAAGGTGCCTGACGGCACCTTCGCCAATGACCTTTTGGACTCCCCCGTCATCACGACCGTCGAGGCGGCGTCAACGATCGAGGCGCCGGCCTGCAAGTCGCCAACCAAACGCAACCGCGGCGCCGCTGGCTTTGCGAGCCCGGCCTGCTTCCGTCCACCTCCAGGCTGCAGCTCCATCTATGCGCTTGCTGCGCGCGCTGAGTCTCCCGAAGGCCCCCCCACCGACGTCGCCAACTACCTCACGCCGCCCGCCAAACGCGCAATGTCCAAGAAGAAGAAGGCGAAGGCTGCGGTTCCTTCATCTTGCACCTCGAGTTCATACGAAGAAGAAGAAGACGCTCTGTTGTCCTTTGAGTTGTTCGACCAGCTCTCTCTGAACCTCAACAACGAGCGCGTTGACGATCTCGCGCACCTTGGCGGGCTGCACGATGAGATGTGGGTCCGGTGCGGGCATCTCGCGGACAGGTGGTTCGATGGATCGATCGTCGAAGCGCATACGCACTGGCAAGTGACTCAAGGAGACCAGGAGAGTTGCTCGACATGTGACCTCGTGGACCTGCCAGATTCGCCCGACCTGTCCGATCTCATCTCTGACCTGAGTTGATCCGACCTGGCACCTGCCCAATGCAACGTAGTAGTAGCCCAACCTAGTTCAGACAGTGCAATGTCCTCGCCGTACACCAGGATAGATAGGCGCCTTGCTGGCCGGGACAAAAAGGTCATCGTCCTGTATCTCTACATATGCCATATCTGAGCAGGCAGGGGCCCAGGGTCCAGAGAGTAGGCACACCGCACACGGAGAGGTTTTGTGCGGAGTCGCTTAGGCGGCTCCGGTCTGGTGTGCCTGTGATAGTGCTAGCACGCGCCAGTTCGCACCTGTGTCGAGCCTGTCTGCTGTGAGAGAGAACGGCGCAGCCGCCCGGGAGCTCAGGTGCTACCGCTCCGCTTGTGCATATCGAGTTTTAGGTATGTTACTGTTAACAACTAGCAACACTGAATTCAGCTCCTCCTCCAACGCGTTTGGCCGGGCTCTATTGTCTATATAAGGGCACATGCACAAATTCAAATATCACACAAACAACTCACAAGTACACATAGCATTCGCAACGATTGCGCACTATTTAACACACCGACGCCTGCCAACAATGGAGATGCTTTGAGCCTGAACCCACAGGCGCGCTCAAAGCGGTGCAGACTGCAGTCCATCACCCACGCATTGCGCGCCTCCGACCGCGACACGAAGAGCGATCACCACCCTGTCACCACCGCACAGCGGCTAGCTAAAAGTACTTGAGCGGGTCCGCCTCGCTCTTTGCCACCTGCACCGCCGTGAGGGTCACGCTGCCGAAGTGGTCGTAGATGCGCGCGTGCGCGTACTCGCCGCTGGCGAGGCGGAGCTTGACAAAGTAGTTCGTGCCGGCGACCACCTGCATGGCGCGTGCAGATCCGGTGAGGAGCGACCACCTCGGTCCGCCGGCCCGCCAGGAGGGGGGTGGGGGGGGGGGGAGCACCTGGGAGGCCGCCTCGACAACCGTCGGTCGGGAGGTCAGCATGCCGTTCCGCCCGCTCGCCTGCGTCGCGCGCTCCAGCGCCTGTGTCTGGTACACCTCAGCGACCACCTCAGCGAGGCGCGCGTCGGCGGGGTCGAGCGAGCGCAGCCCGCCCGGCATGGTGCGCGGCGGCTTGATGCACTTCTTGCCCGCGCCGGGGATCGAGATGCCGCCTGGTGGGTGGCATCGCTGGGGGTGGGCTGCTATTTAGGGCACCCGCAGGCCCGAGCGCCGCAGGCGAAGACGGAGGGGCGGGCGCGCAAACCGGAGGACTGACAGACGAGCCCACTAGCGCACGCGGGGAATTGTTTGCCGGTCATCTCGTTGAAGCCCTCGCACGTCTCGCCCAGCTGCGCGCCGCCGCCTTCCTTGAGCTTCTGCCCAATCCACCGGGCGAGAGTGGACGAGCCCATGCCGTACCCGCCGGGGAGGGGCACGAGGTCGCGGGTTTGGGCGACGGGCGGCAGGCCCCACTCCGCGGGGTACGGTTGCTGTGCGGCGGCCATCGACAGGCAGAGCAGGAAGCGGAGCATCGGGCCGGCGTTTTTGGTGAGCGAGGAGCAGACAAAGCGAGCAGGCAGAAAAAAAAAAGAATTCGCCCCCCCCATACGTGTTCGTGGCTCCTCCTTTGCTGTCCCATCTCCTCATCTTCTTTCCTGCCTGGGCGGGGCAGTGGGCGGGCGCGCGGTGCGGCGCGGCGTGTGCGTGTGTGCGACTGCAACGAAGGACCGCTCGCAAGGGACCATTGGGTTTGTACTATTAACAACGAGGGCGATCTAAAACAAAAAACTGGGCGACCAATCAATCAATCGAAGTGCTCCAAGGACTCTGGGACCGGAGTCGGGCGGGCGCATGAGGCGTATCCGTGTAACGCTGGTCAGAAAGTCGAGCAAAGGCAGAAAAAATAAATCTGAGAGGGGGGGCGCGGAGGGCGTGTTTGCTTGTTGGCGAGCCAAAATGGTGATGTCCGAGGACAAACACGTATGGGAGGGTAAAGTTGCGCGACACGCTGCCCGGAGGGAAAATTCTTTAGTTATTATTCATCGTGAAATCGAAACTAGCACATCGCCTCTCGAAAACAAAACAAATCTCTTTCACAGTCCATGGCGCCCGCTGCTGCCGCCGACCCCAACCAAGCGCACGCCGGCAGCAAAAGAACATGTGGCAGTGCTCTGCAAACGAGGCGACGGGGCCTCGACGGCTAGCGTCGGCCTCGCCCCCACGTGGGGAACGCTCGCCGCGTCATTCGAAGAGCTCCAGGAGTTCTTCGACGCCTTCCCCGAGAAAGATGAGCGCGCTCTCGAACGGTCCGGGGCGCGGGACGCGAAAACGCCACGCGGGGACCGTCGCTGGCCGCCTTGGCCGCCCGGGCAGGCGGAGCCTCGCCACCGCCCGATCGCGCAACCTCAGTCGCGGCGGCGGGCCACGCCGATGAAGGAGGCGCCAGTAGTCGTCGGTGGTCAGCTCGACCATCCGGCTGAACTCGTGGTCAAACGTGTCATTCGCTGCCTGCAGCCCATCCCGCTCTGTCGGGCAAAGGCAGGCGACCATCCCTCCAGTCGGAGTGGCGACCACGTACCATTTTAGCGGCGGTGGTTTGGCCGGAGGCGGCGGCGCCTTGCGGCAGAGGGGGCAGCGCAGCGAGCGGTCGGCGTGGGCGCACCGCGTCACGCAGTGGTGGCAAAAGTAATGCACGCAGCCTGCAGGCCAGGGAGTCGGCCTCTCCATCGGCTCGAGGCAGATGGTGCACTCCTGTCGGCGCTGCTGCACCTTCCGCACGCGAACCTGGATCAGCACCGCCGCGGCGAGCTGAAGCTCGACTCGCAAGCCGTCAGCGTCCAGCATGGCGGGATCGGAGCGCAGGCGTGGGAGGCACGGTACCGACCGCCGCACGAGAGTCGAAGAGGAGTCAGTTTTTGCAGAACGACTCGGCAATCTCTGTCGGACTTGTCACGGCGTCCCGATTTACATGCCTTTTTTCGAGAATTCGTTGTTTTAACCGTGGTGTACCTGTGTTAGTGCCAGTGCGCGCCAGTCCCGTGCCCAGTGTTGTGCGAGGGAGCTTTGTTGTAAAATTCTTTTCTATGTGTGATCGGCTCTGTGCTTCCCGCGCGCCCGATTTTTTATATTATACCAAAAGCTAGGCCCACAACGCCCTCTATGTTGGGTCAAGGGCGCCTACCTAGAAGAAGGCGCCGCCCCCCGAAGAGGAATCCCACCCGTACCCCGAGCCCCCGTCGAAGAGCGCGAGAGAGATTTTTAGCAATACCAAACAAATCTAACACTCACACGTCATTTGGGGCCTGGAGCCCTGTTCAGGGCAGACGATGCGTTGCGCTTCTTAGCGAGGGCTTCTTCCTCCGTCTCTACTCACGATTTCTGTTCCTTTCTTTCGGTTCTTGTTTTTAAAACTCCGCTTCTTCTTCTCAATGTTCTTTTTTGGGTGTACCTGTGTTAGTGCCAGTGCGTCCCAGTGGCATCTTTTAGAGAGAGAGAGATTTCTCTTCATCTTTTAAGTCCGACCTGTGTCGAGCCTGTCTAGGGAGGTAGGTAGAAAGGTGAAGAACAGCCAGGCTCGGACTGGACACCAACGCGCTTGTCTGCTGTATTTTTTGTGTTAGTGCCAGTGCGCGCCAGTCCCGTAAAAAAAAGAAAGAAAGAAAACAGACAACCCAAGGGAGGGATGGGAGAACGGCACGCCGCCACCACACAGGGATTTTAAGGAGAGGAGTGTGATGCGCTAGCCGTCGCCTACCCTAGGGAGTCTGCCTCTTCCTATCTCTCTTCGCAGTCTCTCTCCGATTCTCGCTTCAACCTTCGTGCCACCTCGCGGCCGTCCCACTCTCGTCGCCAGTCCCGTGCCCAGCGTTCTTCGCGCTCGTAAAATTCTTTTTTTCATGTCCTGGTTTGGCCGACAAACCCTCTCTCGCGCGAACGCCGACGCTCGATCTCGTGAAGCGCCTGTCAACCGCGCCGAATGCTGCCCGAGGGCACCGGCCACGCACGCGCCGCTTCGAACCCCTCTGCGGACGCGGCGGCGGTGCTGGGAGGCGCGCCGCCGGCAAGGCTTCCCGAGGGCGACGCGGCTCTGCTCCCTCTCGGCTGGGGCCAGCGGCTGGATGTCGGGACGCGCGGGACGGTCTTTGTCGACCGGCACGGCTCGCACACCGCCCTCGACCCGCGCTCGGAGCGGCGGGCCGCCCTCAAGGCTCGAGGGTGGAGTCCCGCAGCCCGCGACGCGGCTGCCGACCAGCTGAGCCTGCTCAGCACGCAGGCGCACGCGCTGGCGTCGGCGGGGAGCGAGCTGCGCCGGTGCATCTCGGCGCTGCTCGAGTGCGAGCTCATGCTCCCTCCTCCCGCCAACGGAGCGAGGCCCGACGCGGACGCCGCAGAGGGCGTCGCTGCGAGGCAGCGGCTGCTAGCGGCGGTTGCGAGGCGGCTGCTAGCGTCTCCTGACGCGGCGGCGGCGGCGGCGCCTGCCGCCGAGGCGGGGACGTCTTCTCGCGCGGGAGGCGCCCGGCTGCGCAGCGGAGGAGGCGGAGGCGGCGGAGGAGGAGGAGGCGGAGGTGTGACGCTGCTTCGGACGTATAGCGCTCAGTACGACCCGAGCAGCTGGGTACGCGAGAGCTGGCACGAGCACGCTCTGTCTTCGATCCTTCGCCACGCGGCGGCGAGCGAGCTGCTCGAGCTGTACACGTCCGGACTCTTCGGCCCGCGCATGTCGCACCTCGTCCGCCTCAAGGAGATAGCCGAACCGAGATGCAGCCGAGAGATAGCCGAGAGGCAGCCGAGAGATAGCCGAGAGGCAGCCGAGAGGAAGCCGAGAGGCAGCCGAGAGGCAGCCGAGAGGCAGCCGAGAGGCAGCCGAGAGGCAGCCGAGAGGCAGCCGAGAGGCAGCCGAGAGGCAGCCGAGAGGCAGCCGAGAGGCAGCCGAGAGGCAGCCGAGAGGCAGCCGAGGCACAGCCGAGGCACAGCCGAGGCACAGCCGAGGCACAGCCGAGGCACAGCCGAGATGAGGCGAGTGTGCGTCCACCCACCGGCACCGGTTGAGCCGCTGACCCTAGGACCGGATCGAGACGGTCGGCTTCCCGTTCCTCCGCGCTCGCAGCGTGCCGGGCCGCGGCACGCTCGGCCTCGCCCCACCCCCGCCCGTCCCTGCCGACGGCCTGCTGCCGGTTTGCCACGAGGTCGAGCGCAAGCTGAGGATGCTGCTGCGGCGGCTCGCACCCGCGGCGGGAGGAGGAGGAGGGGCGGCGGCGGCGGGCGGTGGCGGTGGTGGTGGCGGTGGTGGTGGCGGTGGAGGCGGAGGAGGCGGAGGAGCAGGCCACAGCTTTGACCCGGCTGTGGAGTCGGCACGGGAGGACTGGTGGACCGCGCTGCAGACGCTCCTCGCGATGGGCGAGGCGGCGGGATGCTTGCGTCACCCCCTCCTCGCCGCCTCCCACCTCCTCGCCGGACCGCCGCCACCGCCCGCCGCCGCCACCGCCGCCGCACCAGGCATCTCCTACCGGCTGGCGAGGCTGCAGCGATCCCTAGCCTCCACTGCGGCCGCCACCGCCACCACCTCCGCCACCACCTCCGCCACCACCTCCGCCGCCGCCTCCGCCGCCGCCGCCTCCGCCGCCTCCGCCGCCGCCGCCGCCGCTACCGGCGGCGCGGGGGCGGAGGCGGCGGCGGGACGTGTCCCGGACATGTCCCGCCTCGTCCTCTCCCCGGACCCCGCCTCGCCTCGCACCCCGACGAGCCCGCACCGCCCCCTTCTGCCCCCCTCCTTAAGATCGGCTAGACCTTAGGTGGCCTGGCTGCCCAAACCTAAGCAAGCGTGTCCCTGCGGAATCTCTCCAGGTATTGTTGAAGTCCCTTGCGCTTTTCCCCCCCC
>NW_005201176.1:81248-93454 GCF_000372725.1 Emiliania huxleyi CCMP1516 | reverse complement strand
CCCGCCCGCCCCCCCCACCTCCCCACCTCCTTGGTGATCCCCACGCATCGCCCCTTCAGGCGCTCGGCCTGCCGCCGGCCGCGCTGCTGGTGCGGAGCGTGCGGAGCACGGGGCCGCAGCGAAGGCCCTCCCGCTCCGTCCCTCCGCCAAGCCCGGAGCTCGCCCCGCAGCTGCCGCAGCGAAGCACAGAGTGGACCCTGGAGATGTGACGAGGACTCATGAACCCCATAGGAGCTCGCCCCGCAGCTCACGCCGCAGCAGGCGGCCGCGGCGATGCTGGCGTCTTGCGCCGCCTTCGCTGCGCCGCTCGAGCCTTTCTTCACCGCTGCCGCTGCCGCTGCCGCCACCGCTGCCGCTACCGCTGAGGCGGAGGGCGCGGCGCGCGGCGTGTGCGGCCCGCTGCGATCAAGCGCCGACGTGCGTGCGCTCGTGAGCTCTCTCTGCGTGATGGGAGGAGGCGGAGGCGGAGGCGGAGGCAGCGGCGGAGGAGGGGGGGGAGGAGGAGGGGGAGGAGGGGGCGGGGGCGGGGGAGGGGGCGGCGGCGCGTCGCCTCTGCTCTTCTCGCCGCTCTCGCTCGATTGCGACCCCGCCTCGCTCCGCACATTGGTCACCGTCTGTCTCCAGCTCTGCTCGCCCCTCGTCCGGCCGCCGCCGCCGCCCTCCCTCGACGCCACCCTCGCCGCCGACGCAGAGGAAGGCGGCGGCGGCGAGGGCGGTGGAGGCGGCGGTGGTGAGGGCGGTGGCAGTGGCGGTGGTGGTAGCGCCGCGCTGTACCCGCTCGGAGCTGCGCTGAGTGCGCTGCGGCTGCTGACGGTCCATCTTCTGGCGCTGCGGCACGCTGGCGCACTGACTGCTCGCGAGGCGCGCGACTGCTTGCTGCGTCGAGCGCAAGCGGCGCCGGAGGCTGCGAGCGGGCGCAGTCTGTTGCGCTCTGGCAGCCGCGTCCCGGCCTCCTACCCGGTGGGGCGGGGCGGCGGTGACTCGGCTGGTGGCGGCGGCGGAGCTACAGGCGAGGGGTCGCAGACGCTGCGGCGGCTGCGCGGCCCGTTGCTCGCTCTGGTCGCGGCGGAGGCTGTGCCGGCTTCGGCTGCGGCCGGCGGGGCGCGGGGAGAGGCGGTGTGGCGTGCAGTGCAGCGCGAGGCCGTCTGCGTCCTCTTTGCTGGCCACGAACTCTTCTTCTCGCGCCGCACCGAGCTCGCCCAGCTGCTCCTCTCCGCCTCCGCCACCCTCCGCGTTTTGCCCGCCGCCGCCGCCGCCGCCGCCGCCGCCGCCGCCGCCGACGCCAACGACGCGGTGTCGCTGCTGCACGGCGGTCTGATGCAGCTCGCCGCCGTCGCGCCGCGTTGCTCCGAGCTGCTAGTGCCGCTGCCCGCCGAGCTGGCTCCGCTCGATGGTTTGCCAGACGACGAGGAGGAGGACGAGGGCGGCGCAGAAGACGGGTCGCTGCTCTTGGGGCACGAGGGCGACGTGTCGACGATAGAGCCGCAGGCGGAGCTCCTCGTCGCCGCTGTCGACGCCGTCGTCGTCGCCGCGCGCGCCGCGGTGGCGGGGGAAGCCGCTCCAGAGGGGGCGCCGGCGGCGCTCGCCCTTCTCTCCGCGTCGCTCACCGAGCTGTCTGTGCGCGTGAATTTGGTCGCCGCCTCGCCTTCCGGCGCGGACGCGGCGGGCAGGGCGATGGTGGCGGGGGGGGCGGAGGAGGTGGCGTGGGCGGAGGAGGAGGAGGACAACCTGAGCGAGCTCTCCGAGGTAGCAGAGGCGATGGAGGAGGAGGCGGGCGGCGGCGGCGGCGAGCTCTTCCCGCCCCCTCCCTCGGGCGGGGCCCAAGGCCTCGGCGGGGCGGGGAGGCGGCAGCGCAGGCGGCCCGGCGGCGACAGCGGGCGCGGCACCTCGCCAATCGACCGCCCCGCCGCGTCGGCGCTGCTACGCACTGCCGTCGCGCTGCTCTCCGAGGCGCGCGCGCTGTGCGACGCGACGCGCGCCGCCGGAGCCGACCCGCACACTGCCTTGCGCGGCACCTTCCTCTCGGTGCTGCTGCCTCCGCTGCTCGACCGGTTGCGAGTGGGTCGTCGCCCATCCCTCATTCATCATGAGAACAGGTGCTGCTGCCTCCGCTGCTGGACTGCCTGCTGGTGGCGGCGCCGCGGCTCAAGTGGGCGGCGGCGCTCGCGCCCTCCCTCTGCGACCTCTCGCACTCGCTCGAGGAGCTCCGACTCGCCGCCGCCGCAGAGGGGAGGACGCCGGCCGCCGGTCGCGCGGCCGCGAGCAGCTCGCGCGCTGAGCGGGGGAGCAGCGAAGATAGCGGCGCGGGGGCGGCCCCGGCGGCGGCGCCGACCGTGGTGGAGTCTGCGCATCCGCTGCCGCGGTTGGATGGCGGCGGGGGAGGAGGCGGCGGCGGCGTAGGCGCAGGAGGCGGTGGCGGAGGAGGCGGCGGTGGCGCGTCGCTCCGACGGCGCATCGAGGTGCACGGTGCGTCGCAGCTGGTGGTTCGGTGCGACATTCGCTGCGAGCTTCCGCCGGGCGACTCGATCCTCCTGCAGCTGGACGCGCCTCCGCTGCCGCCCCGCTGGTGCCTGTCGGATGAGGCTGCCATCCCTAGAAGCGGAAGACGTGCTCCTGTCTTCCAGCCAGCGCTCGAGAGGACGCGCACTCCGCCGTAGTCTCGCCCAGACCTTGGCGGATTCACCTCGTAGCCTGCCCATATCTCCCCATATCTCCCATATCTCCCCATATCTCCCCATATCTCCCCGTATCTCGTAGGCTGCAATCTACGGGGGCCCTGCCCGCGACTCTGCGGCGCTCGAGCGACGCGCGGCCCGCATGGAGTCGGAGGGCAACGGCGCCGCCGCCTACTCGCTGTACATGGCCATCTACGCCGCGTCGCGCCGGGCGACGGCTCTCCTCTCTGCTGCCCGCGTCAAGCTGCGCCAGCTCGGCGACCCGGCCGTCGCCGCCGCCGCCGTGCGGGAGATGGTCGAGGTGAGGAGCCGATCGGCGCAGGAGGAGGGTGAGGCGCGCCTCTTCACGGCTCTCGCTGTGAACAGGCGCACAGCGGGCCGCTGCAGGAGGAGGTCGGCGCCGAGGCGCGCAGCTTGCTCGCCGAGGCAGCAGCCGCCGCGACCGAGCGGCGCGGGCGGCGGATCCTTCTTTGCGGTCCGGCGGGGCGGTGGCCGAGGCGCGACGTCGTCATCGAAGGAGGCGCTTGCACCCTGCTCTACCTCCGCCGCGGCGACGCGGAGGCGGCGGCGGCGACGGCGGCCGTGCGGGCGCCGCGCGGTGCGGAGGAGCCGGCTGCGGCGGAGCCGGAGGCGGCGGCGGCGGAGGCGGCGGCCGTGGAGGTAGAGGCGGAGGCGAAGGGTGGCGGGGAGGAGGTAGAGGCGGAGGCGGCAGAGGCCGAGGACGAGGCGGCGGAGGACGACGCCGGCGCGGGAGGCGAGGGGGGGGCGCGGGCTGGCGAGGACGGCGGCGGCGGCGGCGCGAGGCCTCTGATCGCCCGTGCGGCGAGCGAGGCGGAGGGGCGCGCGGAGCGGGGGGGCGGCGCCCCGCCACTGCTCGAGGAGAAGGGGGAGGCGTCGTCGCCGCTGCTGCTGCACGCGGTTGCGGAGGACGCGTCGCCGCATCCGCAGCGCCATCGTGCGGGCGGGTCCTCGGAGGCGGGCGACGTGTCGGGGGCGGCGGCGGGCGGCGTTGCGGCCGAGGGCACCGACGCACCCGGCAACTTGCGACTGACCTTGGCCGCGGGCGGCGCGGCGGAGGCGGCGCGCCGGCCTGACGTGTACGGGTGGCGGCTCGAGGTGAGGGCGGTCGAGCCCCGAGGGGGAGGTGGCGGCGGAGGATCTCCAGTGCCGCGCCTCTCGCTCGCTGTCTCGAACCTCCTCGCTCGGTATGGCGCGATGCTTGCGCTGGCGCAGCCTCCATCCGCCGCCGAGCTGCGCCACGCGAGGTGGCTGCACGGCTCCCGTCTCTTCCCCGCCGCGGCGTGCGACGACCCGCGCGCGCGCGCCCCGCTGGGACCGCACCGGACCTCGTCGGGCGAGCGAGGAGGCTCCGAGCAGCGCGGCTCCACGGCTGAGCTCGAGGCGCTGCTGGCGCCACCGCCTCCGCCGCCGCCGCACGGGGCCGCCGCCGAGGCCGCCGCCGCCGCTGCGGCGGCAGCCGAGGGCGTCGAGCGGCGTGTGGTCGCGTCGCTGGTGGCTGGCGAGGGCCAGGCGGTGGAGTTGCTGTCACGGCTACACGGCGGCGACAGCGTGCGCCACGCGGGTGAGTGGGTTGGCGTCGCCTCCTCCGCTCCGGCGGCGCGCGCGCTGCGCACGCTCTTTGCGTGGCTCCTCATCGCGCGAGGCGGCGTCGCGGAGGCCGCTGCCGCCGCCGAGTCGCTGTCGGCGGCGCAGGCGGCGGCGCAGGTGGCTGCGCGCGAGGGCGGCGGCGCGGAGGGGGAGGTGCCCGCTGTGGTTCTGATCCCAGTGCCGGTGGACGGAGGGGCGGGGGGGCTGGGCGGCAAGGGCGACGGCGACAAGGGCAACGGCGGCGACGGCGGCGGCGGCGAGGGCGACGGCGCGGACTCAAAAGCCGAGGGGGTGGAGGAGATTGCGGCGGAGATCACCGCGGCGGCACAGCTGCAGGAAGAGGAGGTGGCGGAGGTGGCGGAGGTGGCGGAGGTGGCGGAGGTGGCGGAGGTGGCGGAGGTGGAGGTGGGAGGGTCGGAGGCTGGGACAGGTGGTGAGCCAGAGCCAGTGGAGGAGGAGGATGCAGCGGGCGGGGCGGCAGCTGGGGCGGTCGAGGTGACGGAGGCGGAGGTGGCGGCGGAGGCGGCGGAGGCGGCGGAGGCGGCGGAGGCGGCGGAGGCTGAGGTGGCGGCGGAGGCGGCGGAGGCGGAGGCGGAGGTGGCGGCGGAGGCGGCGGCGGAGGCGGCGGAGGCGGCGGCGGCGGCGGCGGAGGCGGCGGCGGCGGCGGCGGAGGCGGAGGCGGAGGTGGCGGCGGAGGCGGCGGAGGCGGAGGCGGAGGCGGAGGCGGAGGTGGCGGCGGAGGCGGCGGAGGCGGAGGCGGAGGTGCAGGGCGGGGTGGAGAGGTCGGAGGGTGCGGTGGAGGCGGCGGCGGAGGCGGCGGCGACTGGCCGCTTGTCCGTCGAGACGGAGGTGCAAGATGAGCTTTCAAAGGCGGTCGAGGCGCTCGCCGCGGTATGGTCAGAGGCGCGGCTGCTGTGGGAGGTTCCTAGACACCTCGTTGACACTTCGTTGACACTTCCTAGACACTTCCTAGGCGCGGCTGCTGTGGGAGGCGGCGCTCGCAGAGCACACCAAGCAGGGGGCGGACGCGAGCGGCGGTGCCGACGGCACTCGCCGCAGGTCAGTGGGCGGCGAGGACTACGTCGTGGGAGGAGGCGAGCCGGGCGGTGCCTTGGCGGAGCAGGCGGACTTGCTGCTCGAGCGAGCATGGCGCCTTCCTAGACACTTTCCCAGACACTCTCTACACTCCCCAGCTGCGAGTGGCTCATCACGAGTAGGCGGACTTTACACTTCCTAGACACTTCGTTGACACTTCGTTGACACTCCCTAGACACTCCCTAGACACTCCCTAGACACTCCCTAGACACTCCCTAGACACTCCCTAGACACTCGCTAGACGCTTCTCGTCGATGCCTGGTAGGCACGCTTCCCGCGGCAGCGCGAGGCCACAGATGCTCCCCCTCGCCGCGCGGTCGCCGTCGGTCGCATCGGCCGGCCTCGCCTCCTCCTCCTCCAAGTTTGCGGCGGCGTTGGCCGGCGGGGCGGCCCCGGAGGACGCCGACTCGGGCTTGCCTGCAGATTGCGCCGAGGTGCTTCAGTGGGTTCGCTCGCGCGTGTCGGCGCGAGAGATGCGACACTGCCTCGCCGCCCGCGCGGCGCGCGGCGCGACGCGTGCCCTCGGCTTGCGGCTGTGTGGCAGGGCGCTGCGTGTGTACGGCGCCCACCCGGCGGCCGCGGCGCGTGTGCTGAGCGCGCTGCGGGAGGCGTGGGAGGTTGCGGCGGCCGAGGCAACGGAGAGCGCCGGCCGCACCGC
Source organism: Emiliania huxleyi CCMP1516 (assembly GCF_000372725.1). Lineage (NCBI taxonomy): Eukaryota > Haptophyta > Isochrysidales > Noelaerhabdaceae > Emiliania > Emiliania huxleyi. The sequence goes on along the minus strand of NW_005201176.1, from coordinate 87,418 downwards.
CAGCAGGCAGGGTTGGTCGGCGTGCACCACTCCGGCCCTGGTGGAGGCGCACGAGAGGCTCCTCAGCGCGGTGGTGCTGCACCTTGCCGCCGAGCCAGACAGTGCGACGCCGCAGCAGACAGCGCGGCTGGCGATGTGCGCGCTGCAGGCCGCGCCGGCCGACGCCACCCCGCTCGCCCTCCGGTGCGGAGTGCTGCGGCGGCTGCAGGCGCTCGCTGCCGGCGGCGGCGGAGCGGGCGAGGGCGGCGGCGGAGACGCGGTCGCACGCGCCGCCCGCCTGCTGCACCTCAACTATTGCGCCGCCGCCCTCTCCCTCGGGCAGCAGGGGGGTACCTTTCCCCCCCCCCCCCCCTCCCCCTCTCCGCCGCTGCACGCACACGCCCCCCTCCACACACCCCTTCTCCTCCCTCGGGCGGCAGGCGAGGGGGCTCGTCGACGGCGCTGCCTCCGCCGCGGGGCTCGGAGGCAGCGCTCCTCCGAGCCTGCGGGCCAGCCCGAGCGCAGGGCCTCAAGGGCCGAACCTCGCCTAGACATGTCGTCGACACTTCGCCGACACCTCGCCGACACTTCGCCGACGCTTCCTAGGCCTCAAGGGCCGAACCCCGCCTTTGCGCGCGCCGCCTCGCTGGGCGGCCTCCTCCAGCCCCACGACGGCCGCAAGGCGCCCCCGCCGCCCGGCGCAAGGCTAGCGTGCGCGCAGCTGGGCGAAGCTGTCGACGCGCTATCCGCCGCCGCCGCCGCCGCCGCCGCCGCCGCCGCCGCCGCCGCCGCCTCCGCCTCCCCGCCGGTCGCGTCGAGCGGCGGGGCGGCGCCGGCGGCCGTCGCTGCGGTCGCGTTTGGCGGATCTCTCTGCACTGACGGCGGCGCGAGCGCGGCTAGTCTCTCCCGGCAGGCGGTTGCTTGCCCCTCGCACGCCCTCCGGCCGTCTCCCGGCTGCACCTCGGAATACTTCGGCTAGATCTCGGCCGAATCTCGGCCGCCTCTCGGCCGCACTTCGGCTAGATCACGGTTGCACCTCGGCTGCACCTCGGCTGCATCTCGGCTGTAGCCGCTCCTCGGCCGCTCCTCGGCCGCACCTCGGCGCCACCTCGGCAGGCGGAGGCGGCGCTGCACAACACTCTCTCGGTGGTCTGCGCGGCCGCTGCCGAGTCGGCGAGCTCCCGGACGGCCCTCGGTAGCGCGGGCTGGCTCGAGCGCTTGCTCTCCCTTGCGGGTCACGCGTCCCCGCGCTGCGCCGCCGCCGCGCTGCGCGCTCTCGCCCTCCTCCTCCCGTCTGCGCCGCCCGAGGCGGTTCCAGGCTCACTCGCGCCGCAGCCGAGCGCCGCAGACGCCGACGCCGACGCCGGCGCCTTCGCCTCGCTCGAGGCGAAGCTCAGCGGGAGGCAGCCCGCAGACCGCCCGGGGCCCTTCCTCATGCTCCCCCCCCCCCTCTGCCCGCCCGCCCGCCCGTCCTCTCTTCCAGGCGATGCTCAGCGGAGGCCTGGCCGCCGGCCGCCGCAGCGCCGGCGGAGCGACCGGAGAGGGGGGCCTTCCCGTCGCGCTGCTTCGCCAGGTCGGCTCCGAGCTGCTGCTGCCGCTCGCCCCGCTGCCGCGGCCTCTCCCCACGCTCTGGCGGCCGGCGGCGGCGTGGCGCACTGTGAGCGACGGCTGCGTCGCGCTGCTGCGCCGCCTCCTGGCGTCGGGGGAGCCGTGGCGGACCGAGGTGCTGCGTGCGGCGGCGGCGGCGCTGGCGGCGTTGCCGCCGATCCTCCCGTCGATACCGGGGGGCGGCGGCGGAGGCGGCGGCGGAGGCGGCGGCGGCGGCGGCGGCGGCGGCGGCGGCGGCGGCGGCTCCTCCGCCGCTTTCCCTTGGAGGGCCGCCTCCGAGGCGCTCGGCGCGATCTGCGTGCTTGGAGGGCACACTTGGGTTGCGCATGCGGGCGCGCGCGTCTCCGTCGGCACTGCGAAGGGGGCCCGCAGAGGCACGCTGATTGGCGCGGAGCCGGGCGCGGGCGGCGCGTCGTCGGCGGACACGCACCTGGTCTCCCCCCCCCCCCCCCCCTGCATGTGCTCGCACCTCTCGGCGCGGCCTGATGGTTCACGGACTTGACTCACCACCTCCTCCTGGGCTGGCCCCACACACTCCTCCTCGCCCCTCCGCACCGCCGCCGGCCCGCCGGTGAGTTTCTCTGTTCGCCCGTGTTGACTGCCCCAGGTCCGGCTCGACGGCGACGCGTGGCGTGACTTGACGACCGCCGCGGCAGGCTCGGTGCGGGTCCACCCCCTAGCAGCCCTCGCGCCGACCGCGCTCTTCCCCGCCGCCTCCGACGCGGGCGGCCGGCCGGCCCATCCTCCCTCCACGGCCGGCGCCGCCGACGCCGCCGACGAGGCCCGCGCCGCGCTGCTGGGCGTGTACAAGGCGCTGCTCCCGCCGGCCGCCGCCGCCACGCCCGCGGGGTCGCTGCTGCGGTGCCGCGCCCTCCTCTCCCTCTCGTGGCTCTGCGGCGCCGCGGACGGCGCCCGCGCGGCCACCGCGGCCGGGCTGGTCCCCCTCCTCGTCGCCGACGCCACCCGCTCCTCGCCCGACCGGACGCCGCTCTCGCGCGACGAGTGCGGCCGCCTGCTAGCCGCAGCAGAGCTGACCGTCTCCGAGCTCGCCGCCACCCGCCGCCCGCCCGCCGAGGCCCCTTGCCTTCTCGCGCACCGGGCGGCTCCCACGCCGCCCGAGATCGCCGCAGACCCACCCGAGATTGTTCCGAGCCTAGGCCTTGGCGCTCGCCGGGGAGGCGTCGCTGCGGGCTCTGCTGGCCGGGCGGCGGGCGGCGCCGCTGCGGGAGGGTGGCGGCTTCCTCGCCTCCGCGCGCGCGCAGGCGCAGCCCTCCTCTTCGGATGCCTCACCTCGGGACAGTCTCGGTCCATCTTCGGGCTCCTCTCGCGCCCAGGCGGCTCTCTTGCTCGATGGCCGCTCGCAGTCTCCGCCGCTCCCGCTTGTGTCGGGCGGCTCTGGCGCGGCGGACGGGTCGGCGGCGGAGGAGACGCAGGCGGAGGAGGGGGCGAGGGGCGGCTCCTTGCGAGGAAGAGAGAGGTGCAGCGGCCACACGCAGGCAAGCTGCGAGCAGGCGGAGCGGGCGAGCTTCGATTCAACGTCGTCGGCGACGCGCAGCGGCAGGAGCAGTGGCAGCGGCAGGGAGGCGAGCGGGCGCCGCTCCTCGCCGGACGAGGTGGACGAGGGCTTCGCGCGCCTCGTCGCCGCGATGGAGTCCTCCACCCGCGCCGACGGCGCCCCGCCCCGCCCCGTCGCCGCCCCGCCGTCGCCGCAGGGCGCAGGCGCCGCGCTCCCCTCCTCTCCGCCGCCGCCGCCGCTGCCGCCGCCGCCGACGCCGCGGCTCGGGCGGTCATCGCGGCGCGCGGCTGCGTGCGTCCTCCCACCGCTGGGTGGTGGTGGGTGAGTAGTGTGGCTGGGCACGCGACTAGGTGGGAGGCGGCGTACGCGCTGTCGCAGAACGTGGCAGAGCTCGGGATCGACGCATCGCCAGCTGTGTGCCACAAGGCGACGCCTCACGCCGCCGCTCGCCTCCTCTCGCCTCCTCTCGCCTCCTCTCGGCTCCGCTCGGCTCCTCTCGCCTCCTCTCGGCTCCGCTCGGCTCCTCTCGCCTCCTCTCGGCTCCGCTCGGCTCCTCTCGGCTCCTGTCGGCTCCTCCCGGCTCCTCTCGGCATCGACGCTTCGCGGTGAGCCAACAAGGCCCTGCGTTTGAGCCGCGGCAACCCCGACGCCGCCGTCTCTTGGCTGATGGACGTGGCGGCGGCGGCGGCGGAGGGGGAGGAGGAGGCGGGTGATGAGGAGCCGCCGCCGATGCCCGCCAGTGACGGAGAGGAGGAGGGGGAGGGGGGTGGGGAGGAGGGGGGCGGTGCGGAGGGGGAGGCGGCGGGGGGGGAGAGCGGGCTCACCTCGGACCGCCTCGGCGAGCTGGCGGCGGCAACGAGGCTCGATGGGGCGCCCGCAGTCGGCCCAGACGGCTGGTGGGTACCTTCCTAGACACTTCCTAGACACTTCCTAGACACTCCGGGACGGGGGGTGCCGACCGGCCTCGGTCGGCAGAGCACTCACGGCCGCCGGCCGAGTGCGCGGTCTGTTGCCTAGGAAGTGTCTAGGAAGTGTCTAGGAAGTGTCCGCCCGCCGCCGGCCGAGGACACACACGCCAGCCACTCTGGTGAGGAGCTGCCCGGCCCCCTCCCCAGGTTCCTCATGCCGCCGCCGGCCGGGCGCGACGCTCAGCCCGACGCCCCGCGCGGCTCGATCACCCTCTCCGTGACCTGGCCGGCGGGCGGTGCTCCGGTGGCGCCCGGCCAGTCGGTGCTCGTGCAGGACCAGGCGGGGCGGCGCTTCCGCACCGTGCTGCCTCAGGGGATCCGGCCGGGCCAGTCCTTCCGCGTGGAGGTGCCCCGCCCCGCGCCGAGCAAGAGCAGCGGCCTCCCTTCCGGCGCCGCCGGCGCCGCCGCCCGCATCGGCGAGCCCGCCCGGGCCTCGTCCACCACGCACTCTCCGACCAGCTCGAAGACGTGGGAGGAAGTCGCCGTTGAGTAGGCGAGTTTGTGCCGGCCGCGAACCTGGCCGCCATGGACTATGGGTACGAGGCCGCCGCCACCGCCGCCGCCGCCTCCGCCGCCGTCCGCGCGGGCGGCGGCGGCGGAAGCAGCCCGCAGCCGCTGCAGTCCGGCAGCCCCTCCGGCGGGGGGGCGTTTGCATCGCACGTGGCTGGCGCGGGCGGCGGCGAGGCGCGGCAGCTCGGCGAGGGCGAGGCGCCTCGCGCGCCGGCGCATCTGCCGCCGCTGTCGGCGCTCGAGCTGGTCGCCGGCTCGCCCCTCCGCCTGCCGGGCGGGGAGGTCGGGCTGGTGGTGGCGGTGGACGCGCCCGCCGAAGGCGTCGCCGACGAGGCTGGGGCGGGGCGCGGCTGGTGCGGTGCGCGGTGTGAGCGGCGCCTCTTCACAGCTGCGTGCCGCGTGAGCAGGCGGAGGCGGGGTACGGCACGGCGGTCACGCTGCTCACAAAGTGCGAGGCGAGCGACGCGCCGCTGCTGCTGCGCGCGTCTGCCGCGGAGCTGTCGGTGCCTGAGGCGGCTGCCACGGCGTGGCTCGCCCCGGCGTCGGGCGACGGCGGCGTGCCGCTCTCTCAGCGGCGAGCCGGGCGAAGGCTTCATGCTCGAGCACGGTGGGCCATCCGTTAGGCGGTGTGCCGCTCTCAGCGGCGACCCTCTGCCGGCGGGCGGTGATGCCGCTGCAGCTCGGCCTCGCGCGGCTCGCGATGCGGCAGGCGACGCTGCTGCTTCTCTCGCGCCCGCCGGCTCCCGCCGCGTCGGACGGCGGCGAGGAGGGGAGCGACCCGATGTCGGTCGCCGTCGCCTCTGTCGCCTCGGACCCGCCGCAGCTGCTCGCGCTGCTCAAGCTCGCGCACGCCGCCGGCGGGCACGCCGGCGGCGGCGGCGGCGGCGGCGGCGGCGGCGGCGGCGGCGGCGGCGGCGGCGCCGACAAGCCGCGCGGTGCGCTCGCATCGCTCGGGCCGCTCCTCGGGCGGGCTCCGGCGCAGTTCACCTGCCTGCTGCGCGACGACGCGCTCGCCGATCTGCGGCGCGGGCTCTCCGCCGCCGGCAATGGCGAGGCACCCCTCGGGTCATCCGGAATGGTGACTTAGCAGGCGCGGGCTCTCCGCCGCCGTCTCACTCTCCGGGGGAGAGTGGCGCCCGGCGGGTAGCCGGAGCAGCGCGCCTCGCAGAGTGCACATCCCGGGCGCCGCCGCGCTGCTCGTCGAGGCGGACGAGCCGCCCCCATCTCTTCCCCTTCTCCCCCCTCTCTTCCCTTCTCTCGCTGTGGTGGTGCTCGACGGCAAGCTCTATGCTGTGGGAGGCTACGACAACGGCTACCTCAGCTCGGTGGAGCGGTACGACCCGACCGCCAACGCGTGTCAGGCGGCGGCGCCGATCGAGACGGCCCCGGCCTTCCCTGTCGCGCTCCTGATGTAGAGGTGGAAGAGGTGAAGAACAGTGTGTGAGAAAGAATTGTGCGTTCGATCTAGTGAGCGGTTTCCTTTGCTGCGCGAGATCGAGGAAAGTGTTTTTCGCTATTCTTTTTCGCACGCCCTCCCAGGCTGCTACCCAGGCGGAATCGACCTATCAAGTGCTCAAGTGCTCAAGTCG
>NW_005201176.1:70811-81148 GCF_000372725.1 Emiliania huxleyi CCMP1516 | reverse complement strand
CGAGCTCGGGCGAGCTCGGGTGAGCTCGGGCGGTCTCGGTGGGCGGTAGGCTCCTCCTGGACGAGGCGCCGTCCGCGCTGCTCTCCCGCCAGGTCTTCGACGACCTGCTCGCGCTGCTGCAGCACCCGCTCGGCCGCTCCAAGCCCGAGGCGTGCGCCATCCTGCTCGCGCTGCTGCAGCTGCCGCCGCCGGCCGCCCACTCGCCCCACGAGGACCAGCGAGCGAGCTGGCGCCTCTCCCGGCTGCTGCCTCTCGCGCGCGCGGTGCGGTGGCACGCCGCCGACAGGGACGCCTCCAACCTGCTGCCGCTGCACGCGCAGCTGTACTCCGAGCTGCTCGCCTCGCTGCCTGGCCTCTCCCCGCTCGCCGAGGTGCACCTGCCTCGCAGCGCCGCCGTGGAGGCGCGCGTCGCGCTTCTCGGGCCGGCGGCCGCACCGGGCGGCGCGGGTGCCGGCGCGGGCGCCGGCGCGGGCGCGGTGGGCATGCCCCCGCGGCAGGCGCAGCTGCTGCGCCGCCTGGCCGATCTCGGCGCGGTGCTTGTCGCCGTCCTCGACGGGTACGCCGCCGCCGCCGCCGCGAGCGAGGAGAGGCTGCGCGCGCCGCTCGCCGCCGCCGCCGCCGCGCTGCCACCGCCCGCGGTGCTGTCGGCCGCGAGGCGCGTGGTTGGTCGGTGGATGCGGGACTGCAACGAGGGGCCGGGGTGCGAGGGCTGGCCGCCGGACGGGTGGGGCGCTTGGTGCGCGGAGCTCGACCTCGAGCTGATCGCGTACGCGCGCTACCTCGCCACGCGCGGCAAGAGCGAGCGGAGGATGAGGGACGTCTCGCGGGCAGAGCTGTGAATCGTCCAGCTGTGAACAGTGCAGCTGTGAATAGGATGAGGGACGTCTCGCGGGCAGAGCTGCTCGCGCCGTGGAGGCCCGGAGCGGCGCGCGCAGAGCTCGCCAAGCTCGGCGGCAGCTGCCCTTCCCTCGCCGCGCTCGCTCCGACGGCAGAGAGCGACACGGCGCCCATCGCGGCGCGGTGGGCCCTGCTGGTGCTCAACCACGAGGCGGAGGCGCTGCTGTGAACGGCGTCTCTTCACGCGCCCCCCCCCCCCGTCCGGAGTAGGTGCGGCTCAACCACGAGGCGGAGGCGCTGCTGCCGTATGCACTCACCGGCTGGTGCGCCGCGCCCGGCACGCTGGGGGGGCGGCTGTCTGCGCTGCGCCACCTCGTCTTTTACGACGTCAAGATGCGCGCGTGGGAGGGGGGGCTGCCCGACAAGGCGGCCGACACGCCACCCATCCAAAAGTCCAAGGAGGCGGTCGTTGTGCGCCTCAACCGCTTCGAGGCGGAGGAGGCGATGCAGCGCGCGGCGGGCGGCGCATCGCGCTCGGCGTCGCCCGCCGCGGGCGGCGAGGGCGACGAGGGCGGCGGCGCCAGCGGCAGCGAGGAAGGAGGCGGCGGGGAGGGCGGCGGCGGCGGCGGCGGCGGCGGCGGCGGCGGCGGCGGCGGCGGCGGCGGCGGTGGCGGCGGAGGGCGCGGCGGCGGCGGCGGCGGCGGCGACGGCGGGGGCGGGAGCAGCGGCGGCGGCGGGTCGGCGCTAGCGGTGGAGGTGGGGGGCGGCGAGGGGTCCCCTGCGGCGCGGCGCGAGTCGGGGCACAGCGGGACGCTCTTCTCCAGGAGGTGTGAACACAGCGTCTCTTCACACCCTCTGCTGTGAACAGGCACAGCGGGACGCTCTTCTCGCAGATGCTGACCGGGCTGCGGGGCGCCGACATGGCAAAGATGCGGCGGCGCGACCGCGGGTTCCGCGTCAAGTTTGTGGGCGAGGCTGGCGACGACTACGGCGGGCTCTACCGCGAGGCCTTTACCAACTTGTGCGCGGAGCTGCAGGCCGACTCGTCCGAGCTGCTGCAGCGCTGCCCGAACGGGCAGCACAGCCTCGGCTCCAACCGCTCCTCCTTCTTGGCGCGCCCGTCGGCGAGCTCTCCGCGAGCGCTCGACGGGTGGCGCATGCTCGGGCTGCTGCTCGGCTGCGCGCTGCTGCAGCGGGACACGGTGCTCGACCTCGAGCTGTGCGAGCATGTGTGGAAGGTGCTCCTATTCACAGCTGCACTGTTCACAGCTGGACTATTCACAGCTGCACGTGTGGAAGGTGCTCCTATTCACAGCTGCACTGTTCACAGCTGGACTATTCACAGCTGCACGTGTGGAAGGTGCTCGTCGGCTCGCCCCTCGACGAGGCCGACCTCGCCGGCTTCGACGACGCGGCGGCAAACTCGCTCCGCTCGCTGAGGCACATCGACCGCGAGGGCGTGGACGCGGCGCTCTTTGGCGACCTCTTCTTCAACTGCTTCGAGGTGGAGCTCTCCGACGGCTCGCTGGTGGAGCTGTGTGACGGCGGCGCGGCGCTGCCAGTCACCTTCCACAACCGGCACGCCTACTGCGGCCTCGCCCTCGCCGCGCGGCTGGCCGAGGGCCGCGCGGGCTACGCGGCGATGCGCTCCGGCGTCGCCTCCATCGTCCCATGCGGCCGCCTGCTCGCCCTCCTCACCGGAAAGGAGCTCGAGCGGCTGGCGTGCGGCGTCGCCGACATCGACCTCGCCGCGCTGCGACGGCACACGCGGTACGGCGTCGGCGTCTCGCCGTCGCAGTCGCACGTCAAGCACTTTTGGAGCGCGCTCGAGGCCTCCCCCCCCTTCTTCTCGCCGGCGGGGCGGCCGGTCCGCACGCCGCCGCCGGCCTTCACACCTGCCGCTGTGAACAGGCCTTCTCCCCCGAGCAGCGGCGCGCCTTCCTCAAGTTCATCTGGGGGCGCAACCGGCCGCCGCCTCGGCCGAGGCGGAGTGGCGCGGCGCGCCCCTCCCTTTTGACCGCCTCCCCTCCCCCCATCTAGGCTGCCGCTCACCGAGGCAGAGTGGGGCGACGCGACGATGCGGGTCCACGCCCTCGAGACGCTCACGCCCGACCAGCACTTGCCGGTGGCGCACACCTGCTTCTTCTCCATCGAGTGGCCAAAGTACACCTCGCTCCACATCGCAAAGGCCAAGCTCTCCTACGCCATCACGCACTGCGCCGGCATCGACGCGGACAACACCTCCGAGGCGCGCGCGAACGCCCTCGCGGACGCCTTTGCGCACCTCGAGGGCGACGGCGGCGCCGCCTCGTCGGATGCGCCGCGCGGAGCGGCGAGCAGCCGCCTCGCGCGCACCTCGTCGAGCGAGACCGACGCGAGCAACGTCTAGCAGCTTTCTGCGGTGAGGCACCTTGGGGAATTGCGTTGTGTTGTGTTTGTGTGGCGCACGCGAGTGGCTTGACGTCTCTCCAGCGCGTCCAGCGGCCCCCTCCCCCAGGTACGGGGTATATACTATCTCTCGTCGTGTGGGTGTTACGAAACTCGAAATTATGTAAGGCGCGCGATACAAATTATGTATCTAAAAGGTGGAACCCGGCGCCATCCTGGCTCACCGCCACGAAGAGGACAGTGCAAGTACAAAAGAATTTAAATAGGACAACTCTCTCTCACAGCAGACAGGCTCGACACAGGTGCGAACTGGCGCGTGCTAGCACTATCACAGGCACACCACCGGAGCCGCCTAAGCGACTCCGCACAAAACCCCTCCGTGTGCGGCGTGCCTACTCTCTGGGCCCTGGGCCCCTGCCTGCTCAGATATGGCATATGTAGAGATACAGGACGATGACCTTTTTGTCCCGGCCAGCAAGGCGCCTATCTATCCTGGTGTACGGCGAGGACATTGCACTGTCTGAACTAGGTTGGGCTACTACTACGTTGCATTGGGCAGGTGCCAGGTCGGATCAACTCAGGTCAGAGATGAGATCGGACAGGTCGGGCGAATCTGGCAGGTCCACGAGGTCACATGTCGAGCAACTCTCCTGGTCTCCTTGAGTCACTTGCCAGTGCGTATGCGCTTCGACGATCGATCCATCGAACCACCTGTCCGCGAGATGCCCGCACCGGACCCACATCTCATCGTGCAGCCCGCCAAGGTGCGCGAGATCGTCAACGCGCTCGTTGTTGAGGTTCAGAGAGAGCTGGTCGAACAACTCAAAGGACAACAGAGCGTCTTCTTCTTCTTCGTATGAACTCGAGGTGCAAGATGAAGGAACCGCAGCCTTCGCCTTCTTCTTCTTGGACATTGCGCGTTTGGCGGGCGGCGTGAGGTAGTTGGCGACGTCGGTGGGGGGGCCTTCGGGAGACTCAGCGCGCGCAGCAAGCGCATAGATGGAGCTGCAGCCTGGAGGTGGACGGAAGCAGGCCGGGCTCGCAAAGCCAGCGGCGCCGCGGTTGCGTTTGGTTGGCGACTTGCAGGCCGGCGCCTCGATCGTTGACGCCGCCTCGACGGTCGTGATGACGGGGGAGTCCAAAAGGTCATTGGCGAAGGTGCCGTCAGGCACCTTAACGGTCGCGACGACGGGGTAGGGGAAGACAGGCTCCTCCATCGCAAAGGCACTTCGCTCCAAAAGGTCAGTGGCGAAGGTGCCGTCGTCGATGATCAGTGCGGGCAGGGAGCAGGATTTCGCCTCGTCGGCTGAGGTCTTGCCTGTGGCCTCCTCAGCCTTCCCCGTCCCGATGGGGTCCACCTCGGGTCTTGCGAGGGATGGCGACCGCTTCTGCCGCCGCTTCTCGCGACGCATCCTCGCATTCCATCTATTCTTGATGGCATTGTCCGTACGGCCGGGCAACAGCGTCGTCATCTTGGACCACTTGGTGCCCATCTCCTGCACAAGGTGCAAGATCAGCGCATCCTCCTCCACGGTCCATTCATCCTTGTTCACCCTCGGACAGAGCTGGTTGTGCCACCTACCAGCGGTGGTGGTGGTGGGGGGCGGCTCCGGGCTGGGAGGTTCTGGTGCTGGGCGGATAACTAGCCGTGCTGTGTGCCACGGGGCTCACACCTTTCGCGGCATTGCTTGCCAATCCTGCCAGGGAGGTGGGACGCGATTTTGCCCCACCGGTGCGGACCAAACCGCTGCACGAGCTCAAGGAGGCGGTCATCCTCGGCGGGCTGCCAAGGGCGTTTGGCCACGCGGAGGCCCCCCCCGGCAACATCCCTAGCAATATCCTCAGAAGCGTTCGCCTCGTGATCGGCCGTCTGCGTTCCACCAAGATGAGCCTCCATCGGACAGATGACTACTGCGCCACTTTGACTGACCGACTGACTTTCGATGACTTGAGCACTTGAGCACTGGATAGGGTCGATTCCGCGTGGTACGGGACCCCTCGATCGTCTCGCCCTCCCTCACTGGAGTGTTCATTGAGGGGGGTCATAACAAACACGGTACAGGATCGACCGACTGACTCGATACTTTTGAGAAGGTCCCGGTGCCCAGCCCTAGGCCTAGGCCCTAGCCCAGCTGCTTTTGGGGGGGGGTGAGGGTGGGCTCCGCGTTTCTTTTTGGCGACGCCTGGGTGTGAGGTTACCGACTTGAGCACTTGAGCACTTGATAGGTCGATTCCGCCTGGGTAGCAGCCTGGGAGGGCGTGCGAAAAAGAATAGCGAAAAACACTTTCCTCGATCTCGCGCAGCAAAGGAAACCGCTCACTAGATCGAACGCACAATTCTTTCTCACACACTGTTCTTCACCTCTTCCACCTCTACATCAGGAGCGCGACAGCAAAGGCCCGCGCCGTCGCCATCGGCGCCACCGCCTGCCACGCGTTGGCGGTCGGGTCGTACCGCTCCACCGAGCTGAGGTAGCCGTTGTCGTAGCCTCCCACAGCATAGAGCTTGCCGTCGAGCACCACCACAGCGTGATGGCACCGAGCCGTCGCCATCGGCGCCACCGCCTCCCACGCATCCAGCGCCGGGTCGTACCGCTCGACCGAGCTGAAGGTGCCGCCGTTCCATCCGCCCACAGCGTACAGCTTGCCGTCGAGCACCGCCACGGTGGGAGCTGCCCGCGCCGTCGCCATCGGCGCCACCGCCTCCCACGAATTGGCAGCCGGATCGTACCGCTCGACCGAGCTGAGGCGGCCGCCGCCGTCGCTGTACCCGCCAACAGCGTACAGCTTGCCGTCGAGCACCGCCACGGCGTGATGGCCCCGCGCCGTCGCCATCGGCGCCACCGCCTCCCACGAATTGGCAGCCAGGTCGTACCGCTCCACCGAGCTGAGGGTGGTGTCGTCGTCGCCGATGTACCCGCCAACAGCGTAGACCTTGCCGTCGAGCACCGCCACGTCGTGGTTCTCGCGTGGTGTCACCATCGGCGCCACCGCCTCCCACGCGTTCGCAGCCAAGTCGTACCGCTCCACCATTGGAAGTTGCGCCGTCCTCACTATTGTCGCCCGCCGCGTAGAGCTTGCCATCGATCACCGCCGTGCCAACAAAATCTCGTGCCGTCGGCATCGGCGCCACAGCCTCCTCCTCCCACTCGTTTGTTGAAGGGTCGTACCGCTCCAGCGAGTTGACAAACTCGTCGTTGTCCTCACCGTAGCCGCCGATCACGAGCAGGCGCGGCCTCTCGCGCTTCGGCAGCGTCTCCTTCCAGCCGCGGCGCCACGCGCGGCACGTCCCCTTGACGGCGTGCTCCGTGGTCGGCAGCTGGGCGAGGATGTGTGGAGCGAGGTCCGGCGAGAGGAGGACCTCGGAGAGGACCCACTCGGGCTGCTCCACGAGGCGAGCGACGTGCTCCTCCGCCACGCGCAGCGCGGCGTCGCTCGCGCCCGCCTGCGCCTCGATGATGGCGCACAGCTGCGCTGGCGAGAGGCCCGCGACGCGCGCGCCGATGCGGTGAGAGGCCATCGGCGCGGGTGGCGCGGGCTGAAGCCTGGGGCGGTGGGAGAATGAGAAAATCTGCTGGGCTGAAATCTAGTCCTCCCATCCCTCCCTTGGGTTGTCTGGTTCCTTTCTTTCTTTCTTTCTGAAATCTAGCCGTGTGTGCTGGCGTCCGGGTCCGGGTTTTCACGTAACAAGTACACACACTGTTCTTCACCTCTCCACCTCTAAATCCACCTCTACATCAGGAGCGCGACAGCAAAGGCCCGCGCCGTCGCCATCGGCGCCAACGCCTGCCACGCGTTGGTGGCCGGGTCGTACCGCTCCACCGAGCTGATGAGCTGGCCGCCGGCGTAACCGCCCACCGCATACAGCTTGCTTCTATGGCGGCTTCTTCTGGGGAGTAGGCGGGCTATCTCGAGCTCTTTGAGCGGGCGTTGCGCGGCAGCGCGGAGGGGGCATGTGAGCCAAACGGAAGCGTGCCGGTGTCTTGATTGGGTAGTTCTCTTCTTGCAAACCGATTATTTTTGCACTACACCTTACACATTAAAAGGTGTGCCTACATGCTACATGGCGGCGGCTCGGCCGCTCTCGAGCACACGGCGCCAGCCCCAACGCGCGCATGAGCGAGTACGACCAGGGAAGCAAGTTCATTTGAGTGACCGCCATGCCATGCCCCAGGAGCTGCGGCCCGTGCTTCGCCTCGAGCGCATCTAGCAGTGCCGCCTGGCCCGCGAGGCCGATCCGATTGTTCGCGGCGATCACGCGACATCCCTGAGCTGCAGCCGGGAGGGCAGCCGCGAGTGTCATCGCGCCCTCGTCGCCCACATCACAGTACGACAAGTCCAGCGCATGCGACGGCTTGCCCGTCGCTAGCGCCGCAGCTAGCGCCACTGCTCCCTCGTCGCCAATAGGTGTCTGACTGACGCCGAGCATCTGCAGCGTCGGCGCCACGCCGCGAGGGAACGCGCCGCAGAGCGCGCCGACGCCGCGCGCGCCGAAGCGGTTTGCCGGTAGGATGAGGAACTCAAGCGCCGGGAGCGCGCGGTCCTCGAGCCCCGCCGCAAGCTCCGCCATGCCCTCGTCGTCGAGGCGATTCCCAGCTAGGGCGAGGGTCCGGAGGCTCTCGCAATGGTTTAGCGCCTCCGCCAGCAGCGCCGGGCTAGTCCACGCGTCGCCACGCACGAGCGGCAGACCGATGTAGTAGAGCTTCTCGACCGTTCCCAGTACGGTCTTCGCCGTCTTCTCGTAGAGCGCCTGTACGGTCGCCGAGTCGGCGCCGTTGGTGAAGCGGCAAGCGGCGAGCAGCTTCGCCATGCGCTCCGGAGTCGCGGGGAGCCGCCGCTGAGCGCCGCCGTCGTCGCTGGCGACGTCGATGACGAGCTTCCACTTGGCAAAGCCCAGCGAGGCGGGCTTTGCGCCCAGCTCCGCGGAGCACCGCTCGAATGTTGTCCAGCCGCGAGCGTCGTAGGTCCGGCTCCGGTCAAAGCCGGCGGGCAGCTCGTCGGGCAGCTGCGTGAGCAGCACGACCGTGATCGAGGCGTGCGCGTACCAGAGGTCCTAATGCGGAATGTAAAGCCAACGTGCCGTGAGAGCGGTGCATGTTGTGACGCTATCAGGGGAAGAAGGAGGGGGTCGGCGTGTGCTCACCATCGTGTTGTCCAGCATGCGATCGAAGGCGGCCTTCTCCGCGGCCGATCGGCTCGCCTCATACGCGCGCCGCTCGGCAAACAGCGCTGGGTCCTTCTGGTAGCCCGAGCTCCAGTCCAGAAACACGCCCTGCGCGAGCCAGGGAGAGAGTGGCGGTGAGGAAGGGAGTGGCGATGGGCAAGGCGCGGGAGGCAGCTCACCATGTCCGAGAAGCCGTATTCGCGGCACGCGCCGAGCAGGCCGCGCCCGCCGTAGAGGCCCCGCAGCTTGCGGGAGAGCAGCTGGAGCTGGCGGCCCTCACGATCTGGATGCGCCGCCTCGAGCCAGCAGTAGGAGACGGAGATTATCGGGAGCAGCCCGTCGGGGTTGCGCTTGCGGCCGAAGAACAAGCTCGCGGAAAAGCCGAGCCAGGACGAGAGGGAGGGCTCCTTGATGTTCCGCTCCAAGGCCTCCTCCAAGTCGGCGAGGTCAAAGCCGCGCCTGGCGCCTTGCTCGATCCGCCTCAGCTGAGCAGAGCTTAAGAAGGCCTCCTCTGGCAGGTCCTGCCGCCGCGGGAGTACGTCGCCCCGCTCTGCCAGCGCCATGAGCCAGTTCAGACTGATCAGCTTCACATCGCCCGGCCGGACCTTGTCGCCGTCGCCCTCGAGGGCAGCCCAGACGGAGTCGTGCTCGCGATAGCGGGCGCCGTCGTTGGTGTTTGCGTGCGGCCGTTCGCGAGCGTGATGACCGGACTCGGTGTCGGGGAGCGTCGGCTCGCGGTTCGGGAGCTGTGAGGCGCGCCGGCAGAGGCTGTAGACGGCGAGGATGAGGGGGCTCCGGAGGATCAGTTGCTCGATAAGATTTGTCGCGAAGAATAAGATGGCAATCGGCAGGTCGACGAGGAGCACCATCGGAAGCAGATATGGAAGGCGACGCCAGGCGAGGAGGGCGGGAGGCACGCCGACAGCGCTGTCGGAGCTGCAGAGGCCGAGCGCGAGAAATGGTGACCACACGAGAACGAATAATGGAAACACAATCGGAAAGAGTGCTGGCCAGAGCACGGAGCCCACGAGGGTCTCAACGCACGAGCGCGGCAGGCGGGCGGTGAGACCCATGCAGCAACCAGAAGGCAGCCGCCCTAACAAGGCGTGACAAACAGCTTTCGGCGACTCTTCGGCATTGATTCTAATTTTCTTTTTTCTGGCTTGATTTCTTTTTACTGCTGCTGCTGCTGCTGCTGCTGCTGCTACGTCTTCGGTCCCCGCGGGAAGCCCCGCGCATAGGACAACAACGTCTGTCCCACACACACACAGACGCGCACATACATCATGCTCGGGCACACCCCACAGTGTAGTGGTGTGAGTACACAAGTACTAGCAGAGTGCACACCTGCCTTGGCGGGTGAGGGTCGTAAGAATCAAAGCCTCTTGGTGCCAAACGTGCTCGAGCGCGCCGAAGAGAGACGATCTACGCTGAGGGAGTTAGCGAAAGTCGCACGGGCAGAGGGGAGACCGAGGCCTCCGGCAGTCCGCACCGCCTCGCGAAAGGGAAGCAACGATCAACTCCAGATTGGACTTGGGTGCGCCGAGCGCCGGCGCGTAGGTCGCGACCGACGCGCAGCGCGGGCACGTCGCGAGCACAGGAGCGCCGCGGGTGCCGTGCCACTAACCTGGTTGTGCCGGGCAGGGCAGTGCTTGAACGACCACATCGCTGGCGCGGTGAGCACCGCGATTGCCGCGACAGCGCGACAGCGCCTCGCGCCGCCAGCGCGGGCGAGCGCCGCCAGCGCGGGCGAGCGCCGCCAGGCGCCGCCAGCGCGGATTTCTTTTTACTAGGCACGGAAACGGCACACACATAGCGGTTCCTGTGGTGTACCTGTGTTAGTGCCAGTGCGTGCCAATTGTGAGTATAGACGTTGGTTCATTTTAAACTTGTTTACACTTTTTGGAAAAAATGGAGTTTTCATTGGGCCAAATTATATCTTTTGAAT
>NW_005201176.1:57504-70711 GCF_000372725.1 Emiliania huxleyi CCMP1516 | reverse complement strand
GGAGGGGAGGACGAGAGGTGGAGGGGGAGGGGGAGGGGTACGGGGGGAGCGGCATGGATGAAGGGGGAGAGGAAGAGCAAGGGCGAGAGAGGGCAAGGGACCGGGCGCTGGCATACCAGGGGGGGCAGGGTGGTGGGCGGCGACCGCCGCATACCGTCCTATGGTGGGGACTATCGCTACGCCAGGGAGGGAAGATAAGGACGTTGACGTGCAGCTGCTGCCGTTCGAGTCGTTCGGCGGGTTCGGGAATGGGGTCCGTGAGGTCCTCCGGAAGGCGGCGGACGTGCCATTGAGAATCGCGTCGGTAGCTGGAAGGGACTCGGGCTCGGGGAGCGGGACGCTCTTAGAAAACAGTGGATCGGGGCATCAACCTCGAGGCCTCGAGACCCTAAAACAGCTGAAGTTGCACCGTCCAATAAGCGGGGAAGGAGCTCCTCACATATGGTCGAGCTCGCCCACGCCACGCCCAGCGGACGACTATCAGGGCGCGTGTTGAGTTCGGCAGCCAAAGGCGAGCCGTGCGTCGCCGCGTACGGCTCCTTCACCTACAAGTGGCGGCGCTCGCCGCTGCAGGCGCCCGGCGAGACGAGGCGGGCGAGCACGCTCCGGCTGCGCGAGTCCTTACAGAGCGGCGACCGCATCGACTTGGAGTACTATCAGCCCGCAGCGCGGCACTACGCCTGGGCGCGGTACGCCAAGCACAGCCGCGACTGGCGGCTCCACCTCCAGCTATTCCTCGAGGACTGGCAGTCGTCGCTCGGCGCCTTCCTCTTCTCGCTGGCGGCGACGCTGGCCATCTTTGCGCAGGTGGTGATGATGCTGCTCGAGACAAACTCATTCGGGCTGCGCAGCCTGGACGACTGTGCGCTCTGGCTGACCGGCTGGGCTCTAACGGGCGCCTTCACCGTCGAGCTGATCTTGCGGACCATCTCAAAGCGGTCTGTGGGCGAGATGTGCCTCTCTGCGTACTGGTGGGTTGACGTGGTGTCGGTCGTGCCCGACTATGTCGTGCTGACGCTCGACCTCGCCGCGGGCAGCTCACATGTCAACCAGTGCGCCAACCATCTTGGGGACTCGGACAACGTGCTGCAGGTTGCGACAGACAGACAGACAGACAGAGAGAGAGAGAGAGAGAGGGAGGGAGGGAGGGAGGGAGGGAGGGAGGGAGGGAGGGAGGGAGGGAGGGAGGGAGGGAGGGAGGGAGGGAGGGAGCGAGGGAGGGAGGGAGCGAGCGAGCGAGCGAGCGAGCGAGCGAGCGAGCGAGCGAGCGAGAGAGAGAGAGAGAGAGAGAGAGAGAGAGAGAGAGAGAGAGAGAGAGAGAGAGAGAGAGAGAGAGAGAGAGAGAGAGAGAGAGAGAGCCGAGAGAGGAATGCGCCGTGGTGGCGAGAGACCACGCCGCCGCCACCACCACCATCCCCACCGCTCCACCGCCACCACCGCCACGCCGCCGCCGCCGCCACCACCACCCCCACTGCAGGTCCTGAGCGAGGTGCTGCGCTGCTTCCGCGTGGTCCGGATCCTCAAGATTGCGAGGCTCAACCCCGACACCACGGTCATCTTCCGCGCGATCTCGCTCTCCATGCGCGCGCTGCTCGTGCCTCTCACATTCCTGCTCATCGGCGCCTTCTTCTTCGGCGCCGTCATCTACTATCTCGAGCGGATCGAGCTGGTCGTCGTCCCGGCCAACGACAACCGGACGGCGCCGGCGGGCGAGACGCCCTTCAACGACCTCGGCGAGGCGATCTGGTGCATTGTCGTCACCGACGCCGGCCGTCTGTGGTGTGAACAGCGTCTCCTCACGGATGCGGGTGTGAGCAGGTGCATGATCGTCACCTTCACGACGGTGGGTTACGGCGACGTCTCGCCCGAGAGCCACCTCGGCAAGGTTGTCTGCTCGCTGGCCATCATCACGGGCATCATCCTGCTCGCGATGCCGCTCGCCATCGTCGGCAACAACTTCTCGATGGCCTGGGAGGAGCGCGAGATGATGCAGTTCGTGCTGCAGGTGCAGCGGCGAGACTACCCCTAGAGCGCACCCGAGACCACCGAGCAACGGACGAATGTACCCGAGCTGGCCTGCTGCAGGTGCAGCGCAAGTGCATCGACCGCAACATCTCGCTCGCGGGCATTCAGGTGCTGTTCGAGGAGGCGGACACGCACGGCTCGGGCTACCTCGACTACCTCGAGTTCCGCCGCTTTTGCGAGGACCTCGGCCTGGATCACTCACCCTCTGAGGCGAGCGAGGCTGGCCTCACGCACACTGGCCCCGATCTCCGCCGCTCTCGACCCGACGTCGCATTCGCCCTCTCGCCTCCACCGCCCCTCTCGCCTCCACCGCCCCTCTCGCCTCCACCTCCCCTCTCGCCTCCACCGCCCCTCTCGCCCCCACCGCCCCTCTCGCCTCCACCTCCCCTCTCGCCTCCACCGCCCCTCTCGCCCCCACCGCCCCTCACCTCCACTGTCCCTCGCAGGCACGCCGCCTCTTCCGCCTGCTCGATGAGAGCCGCTCGGGCGGCATCACCTTCTTCGAGTACTGCCACCATATCTTCCCCGACCTCGACGTCGAGTGGCTCGCGGAGCACGGCGTGCTCAGCCTCGGCGCCGCCGGCAGCCGCGCGCCGCCCACCGGCAGCCGCCTCGCCACGCCGGAGCGGCGCCGCCTGCGCTCGTCGGACCGCGAATTCCACCGGGAGCAGATCCGGTGGAACGACAAGGCAGAACTGCGGCACTCGGGACGGAGCGCCGCCGGCGGTCTCGGCCCTCCGGCGGCGCACAAGCGGTGCATCGGCGTCTTCAAGCAGGCCTCGCGCTCCGAGGCGCTCGCGCCCGGCCGGCTGCTGGTCCGGGCCCCGCCGCGTGCGAGCCAGACCACGCCGTGCCTTCCAAGGATACCTCCGACCCCCGCCGCGCCCGCCGTCACGGTGGTGCGCTCCAGCACCTTCAGCTCGCTGCACGGCGCCCCGGCGCCGACGCATTCGACGGTGAGCGCCATCTCGGAGACTGCAGAGGAGGGGGCGGCACAGCCGCCCGTGCGAGGCGAGGCGCTGTCGAGGGTCGCCGCTGCCGCGGCGCTCGACCCGCCGCCATTGCGACCCTCGTCCTCGGATGGCGACGTGATGGCGCTGCTCGCACAGGTCAGGGAGAGCCAGGCCTGCCTCGCGCGGGGCGTGGCGCTGCTCGAGGCGCGACTCGCGGCGCAGCCGGCCGAGGGGCCCCGCGCGAGCAGCGCGTGCTCCTTTCACTGCTCGGGCGCGAGCCGCAGCGACAGCGAGGAGGAGCTGCTCCACTTTGCTGCCACTATCGAGGCACGCGGCGGGAGCTGACACTTTCGTGACAGTGCGCCGGGAGAGCGGGCGACTCTGGTGCGGGTGTGCGTGTGCACTCTCGTTTTCTGGGTTCGAGGCGCTGGGCTCGCATCGATGGAGGTCTGCAGCTTCTTCGGGCGCACCCGCGCAGAGGCGCTCGAGCGTCGAGGTGGAGATCGCGCGCCGGTCGCTGGGACACGTGTTGCACTGCAGTGTGCATCTCTCGCCTCTGCCCACCACGCGACTAGGCGCGTGTGGTTGCTGGGAGAGACGGCCCCGGCCTGGCGTGGGTTGTTTGCATGGGCAGAAAAGAAGCAAAACGCAGTGCACACACACCACGCAATTTTGTGCATTTTAAGTTGCATTCCTTGATCTCTAGTCACCGAGGATTGAGTCATGCACACAGTGAGCTGGATCCTGCTGAGACACCTCGCGCGTGGCACACTCGGGTCACGTGCTGTCGTGCACTAGTGCCACACGCAGCATCGGTGGTCCGGATCGTGAGCCGGTCCCCCACCCAAAGCCTTCACGCACAGCCTTTCTTCTTTCTGCCTTGCGCTGCTTTCACCTGCCTGCCTGCCTCGCGTCGACGCAGTCGCGCAGCTCGCCGAGCGTGCGGCAGCCCACGCCTCCGCAGGCCCAGTAGTCCGCACGCGAAAAACCTTTCTCATCGCCAACTCAAGGAACAGAGAGAGCACGAACCATTACCAGTCTGCCACTCACTCTGCGGCCGCTGCATCGATGATCTCCCCCGCTCGTTGTGATTCGGGATACACAGCCTGTACGTTCGAGTCGAACCGCGAGAAGGCAAAGTGAGTCGCGTGCGCCGTTGCAACCTCGTAAGCTGAGGCCTCGCCCTCGATGGCCCCTTCGGCCATAGCCGAGGTCGTAAAGTCGCCCGCGTCAGGATAGTGATCGACGGAGCCGTTGCGTGGTTCCCGATGGGCGAAGGACTGCCCGATGATGCCGTGCGGAGAATAGCGGGCTGCCGCGTCGCCCTTCGCATTGATCTCCAGGTCCAAGCGGTGGTGCGGGCCGTAGAGACGGTTGTACACGTGGTTTCCAAGCGCGGTGAAGGTCCAATTTCCGACCTCAAACGTGGCGCTAGACATCCGCACCTCCATCTCGAGCTCCTCGCACTTGCGAAAGCCGCCCCGCCCCAGCTTGAAGGCGTGGCCGCCACAAGTGCCGCTCACTATTCGCCACCCCCAGTTGTCGCGATTCAGCTCGGAGGCCCAGAAGGAAGCGTTTGCCCACTTGCGCTTGTAGCCGCCGAGCCACACCAAACTCCCGCGCGGGCCGGGTTGAAGCCCCAGGCTTATGTCGACGCCACCGGCGAGGGGAGCGAGCCGAAGAGCTGGGGCCGAATTGGCGCTGTGAACGTCGTTTTGAACCGATGTTTCGGCGACACGTCGCACCTACGTGGCGGGCCGCCAGGGGCCAGCAGAAGGGCGCCCCCGCGCGGATGCCGACGAGGATATCACGGTGCGCTCGCCCTCCCTCACTGGTGTGTTCATTGGGGGGGTTTATATAACAAACACGGTACAGGATCGAGGTGTACGCTGCTGAAGCAGTGCACCTACATAGTGCGGGACCTGGGGCAGCAACCAACAACCCCAGGATGGGGACGGGGTGCTGCTCAACCGGCGGCAACCAGCAGCGTTCACAGCACAGTGCGGAACAGGGGTTGCAACCTGGTAAAGAACCCGCTCGCAGATGCGGACAGCAAAAAAGAAAAACACCAGACTGCACGCGAGAAAGAAAGGCACACAAGGCGCAGGCGACGGCTTCCTGCCAGGCGAAATTCTTCAACGGGCGGGAGGTGCGGGTGAACGTGAGGCGGAATGGGACCGTTATACAGTGTACCGGAGGATGAGCAGCGCGAGCGCGCGCGACGTGCTCAGTGAACGCTGAATGCGTACTTGTACACCTTGATCGAGGTCAGCTTGCCACGCCGCCAGCGCAGCCGCAACGGGCGGGCGCCGCCGATGCAAAAGACGCTGCGCTTGTCAGTCTGAAACTCTCCATCCGCCCAGGCCAAGTAATTGTCCAGATCCTCGAATGGGATGCGGATGAAAGCCTCTGCGCGGCGGCTGTACTCGTCCTTGAGCGCAGCACCGTCATAGTTGTTGCGGAGGATGACCTTCTTGCTCGCCCACTCAGGGATTGTGGTCATGTAAACGCCGTCGCCCATTTTCGCATCTCCATCCTGCTCGAGGCTCGGCAGGATTTCGCCAGACTTCAAGATCTTCCTGAGGCTCTCATTGTCGGTATAGTGGTAAACAAACTTGGGTTCTTTGCCGTACCTCGTCTTGGCATATGCAAACGGGTTCTTCACCTCGTTCTGCAGCTGCGAGAAGCACGGCTGACCCGAGCGGACGTATTTATCCAAGTCGCGGATGAGATCGCCGTCTCGAGTGAAGAGGCCCTTGTAGCCCGGCAGGTAGGAGGCTGGCAGCGCAGCGAATAGCCACGTTGCGAGCATTCCGTCGATGGCACAACTCTCTGTGCGGTTGTTGGAAAAATGTGAGAAGAAGAAAAGCGTGCGTCCGCAGGTGTTTCGAAACTGCGGAAATGTGTGTCGCAAAAAATAACGCACGAAGCCGGGGTGAAATTCTTTTCTTCGCGATGTCTGCCCCGCCGCGCCGCTCGCGCCGCCTCGCCTCCGCCTCCACCGCCGCTCCCTCGCCAGACACGCCGCCGCCCACCCGCCTCCTCGACCTCCCCACGGAGCTCCTCGTCCGCGCCCTCTCTCACTTCTACAGCCCCGTCGACATCGCTCGCGTCGCGGCCGTCTCGCTTCTCTTCCACGCCTCGCTTGCGGTGGAGGGAATCCGCCTTTGGGCGCAAGAGCGCGGCTACGAGCTGCCTGCGCAGCCAGAGGGCGAGAGCTGCGCCGTGCGGTGGCTGTGCTTCGCTGCGCTGCTGTGCGAGTCCAACCCGCCCGCGAGGCTGGCGGCAGGCGCACGGCACAGCATCTTCATCGACGGCGAGGGGCGGCTCTCGTCGTGCGGCAATGGAGGATGGCGCCGCTTGTCAGCGGAGGACGAGGAGGGCGAGGAGGACGAGGAGGACGAAGAGGTGGAGCTGCCAGGCCCTCTCGGCCACGGCGATCCAGGCCTTCTCGGCCACGGCGAGGGCGTGCTGCAGCTGAAGACGCCAACCCGTCTCCCGTCGCTCCTCGGAGGCGAGCGCGCGGTTGGTGTGGCGACGTCAGGACTTTTCAGCCTCGCTCTCTCCGCGGACGGCGCCCTTTGGTCTTGGGGCTGCGGCTGGCAGGGCCAGCTGGGACACGGCGACGAGGAGCACCAGTGGCAGCCGAAGAAGATCGAGGCCTTTGCTGGGCGGCGCGTCGTCGCTGTGTCGGCTGGAGGCGTGCACAGCCTCGCCATCACCGCCGACGGCAGCGTCTGCAGCTGGGGCGATGCAGACTCGGGCGAGTTGGGCCACGGCGACACGCAGAACCATCTGCTGCCCAAGAAGATCGAGGCCTTTGCTGGGCGGCGTGTCGTCGCTGTCTCGGCTGGAGGTCAGCACAGCCTCGCCCTCACCGCTGACGGCGCCGCTTGGAGCTGGGGCTGGGGAGCCTTTGGCAAGCTGGGCCACGGCGACGAGCAGCACCAGCTGCTGCCCAAGAAGATCGAGGCCTTCGCTGATCAGCGGGCCGTCGCCGTGTCGGCGGGAGCAGACCATAGCATCGCCCTCACCGCCGACGGCAGCGTCTGGAGCTGGGGCTGGGGACCCTATGGCCAGCTGGGCCACGGCGACGAGCAGTACCAGCTGCTGCCGAAGAAGGTCGAGGCCTTCGCTGGCCAGCGCGTCGTGGCTGTGTCGGCTGGAGATCGCCACAGCATGGCAATCACCGCCGATGGCGCCGTCTGGAGCTGGGGCATGGGGCGTTGTGGCCAGCTGGGCCACGGCAATCAGCTGAACCAGTCGCTGCCGAAGAAGGTGGAGGCATTTGCGGGGCGGCGCGTCGCGGCTGTATCGGCAGGGGAAGTCCACAGCCTCGCCCTCACCGCCGATGGCGCTGTGTGGAGCTGTGGCGAGGGCGAAGACGCCCGCCTAGGCCACGGAGAGGACCTGTTGAACCAGCTGCTGCCGAAGAAGATCGAGGTGTGGTCGCGGGAGTGAGAAGGGGGGGGGGGGGTTGAAGTCCAGCTGACAGGTCGAGGACGATCGACGCACGACGGACATTTGAAGCATGTCGCACGAGATCTGAGTGTTCTTTCCCGTTTCCGCTGAAGCCAGTTCTGAAGCTTCGCTCGCGCCACGGTGTGCAGAGCACAGTTTTAATAATGTTCATTGTTTCGGAAGGAGCGCTTTGAGTTCACTTTTGCCCCCCCCCCCCCCTCCCCCCCTGCCTTAGGGGACCCCTAGGCTTAAAAGGGTGGGCCCTGGGGCGCCTGCGGCTTAAACGGCTTAAAACCGGCCTAGGCCGGTTTTAAGAGCTGCTGGGCCGCCAATTCCTCAAACGGTCTTAAACGCTTAAACGGTGCGGGAGGTCGATGGTCCGGGAGGCTCCCGGTAGACACGCCGGAGGCCGGGAAGCTGGCTACAGTCAGCTAGCACGCGTCCCCTATGCGAGTATGGCTCCTGCCAGTGCACCAGACTCTTACAGATGTGTCTTCACACTTCAGAGGCGGGTTTGTGCCTAATAACGGCAGTATTGGAGAAAACGGCGCGAAACCCAGCGACGCATGCCGGCGAGGCCGATTTTCTTAAACGGTCTTAAACGAGGGACCCCCCGTGCCTGCAATCTCTTGAGCCCCCAAACCTCCTCGTTTCTTTTAAAAGGTCTTCAAAAAATCCGGCCCTCAGAACCCTAGGGGTCCCCTAAGCCCCCTGCGGACATTGATTCAAGCCGCCGATGACCGCCTGGCAGGAGAGAGAGAGAGAGAGAGAGAGAGAGAGAGAGAGAGAGAGAGAGAGAGAGAGAGAGAGACTTTACTGACCGCACTCTCTGTATGTGCGTCTGTCTCCACCATAGCTTGACCGTTCTACTTTCTTATTTTCTTGCGCCACCTTTGGTCCTCCTCTCTCCCCCTCCCAGCCGCCTCGGCGCGCCCGAGCAGCGCGCTTGCGCGGGCTCGCGGCATGTGGATCACCGTCGCGTGTCGCGTCAGGTCTGGCACGTGAAGTCCCTCCTCTGTTCGCCATGGCCCGTGCCTATGCTCACAGAGACCGCGACGTTAGTCAGGCGCTGTTCACGGCACCCGTCGCACTCCCATGGTTTGTGCATGCTCGGCGCCAAGAGCACGCCATAGCGGCCGTCCTCGTACATGTCGTGGTAGATGTAGAAGCAGCCGCCCCACTCAACCTATTTCGCAACACGTCGCTTTGCACCGGCCAAGAGGTGAAGCAGCAGCCACCACAGTCCGCACCAAGCTCGGCCCCTCGGTGGGCACCGGCACCAGCGCACTGAGGTTGCCAATCGTCCGGTATCTGCGCAGCGCAAGCAAACGCGGTCAATATCCACATTATACGCTCGCATTTAGTCCGCCTGAGAACTCGCGGATTGCCACCAGCAGAGGGAAACAGAGATACATGCGGGGGAGCGCTACACTCGGGGCGAGGGCACGCACGGCCCGGTCATGTCGCTGGCCTCGGCCGTGTAGAGCGAGACGGCGTCGCCCACCTTTGCGCGGTACGCCATATAGTATCGCCCTATCACGCCGGGATGCCATGAAGAGGCGCCCTCCCCTCCTTTGCTCAACACTCCATGCGGTGGTGGCCCTCGCTGCGAAGGACGGTGGCGTCGATGGTTGAGTAGCCAGAGTCAAAGAGGAGCCGTGCCGGCGTGAAGCTCTCAAAGTCGGCGGTAAGGGTATAGTAGATGCGCTTGGGCGTCTGCCAGTAGGACTGACTCGCGTTTCGGTACGCCTTCTGCCGCTCCTGTTCGAACAGAGGGCAGCTGTGAGCTGAACGCACCACCCCCTCCAACACCCGAGGGCGAGACGCACCTTCTTCTCGTCTGCTGTTAGCCGCCCCTTTGTCGGCTCCAGATTCGACCATTCGATGCTGCCTTTTCACACCGGGAGGCTTCAAGAGACGCTGCTCAGCGCCCGCCACACCCCTGGCGCTTCCAAGCGACCCGTGCTCGAGCTCCAGAAGATCATGGTCTGTCCTGTTAACGGTGGAGCGTCTGTGAAGGTGCTCTTAGGAAGCTGGAGACGAGGTCTCACCGCTATCAGGGTCGAAGACGGCTTCGGGCGCCCACGTGACGATCGGGTCGGCCAGCCCGCGCGTCACCTCGATGGCGCGCTGCGCGCTCCAATGGACGAGATCGTCGGAGGTTGCAAATCCGATCGTCGTCGCCGCCCATCCCGTCGTCCAGAGCAGCACAAACCGGTCGCTGGGCGGGTGGTACAGCAGAAAAGGATCTCGCATCAGGCCCTTGGGACACCACTGTTCACCGAGCGGGGAAACGCTATCATCCTCGCCGTCGCCGCCGTCGCCACCACCCGCCCCGCTGCTCGACTTGGACGCAGTCGAGGACGCCGTGGTGGCATCGCTGTCTCGCAGCCTTGAGGAGGGAGGAGTGAGCATCACTCTCCAGCAGACGACGATGGAGGACCTCGGCGGCCGCTCAGCGCGGGCGACCATCGTGCAGGACGGAGCCGTCGCGCCGACCGCGGAGCAAATATGCGGCGCGGCCCTCATGCCGCTCTTCCTCGAGGTTCTGGCGGACGAGCTCGGCATGGCGGTCAATTTTGCTGCGAAGCCTGCGGTGACCATTGTCATCGAGGAGGAGGCGCCGAGGGTAGCCGCGGAGATCCCGCCATTTTGAGCCAAGGTGAGGAAACAAAGATAAACGTTTCCACACACACAAAGTGTGAATGGGGCACATGTACATGTCTTATACGATATCGTGTGAAGTTGCGTGTGTTTAAATCGAGCAGATCAACGGTACATGTGTATCGCGCGCCTTGCATGGACACCAAGACAATGACCGCTTAGCAAGCCATCTCCCGTGGAATCGTGAAAAATACTAGGAAAGAAAAGATAGAAGACTTTTCGCGCGCCGTCGTCTGCGCCTTGCGTGCCGTGTGAATCGTGCGTGTGCGAGCCCGATCCTTGTAAAAGCCCCCGGAAAATTCTTTTTTGAGAGCGCCTTCGTTGTTAATAATAATACAGACGGACACCGACGGTTATCTGCTGTAGCCGCATGACACGCACACACTCACACCGCACGTGTCTGCTGGAGGCAGCCACAGCCTCGCCATCACCGCCGACGGAGCTGTGTCTGGAGCTGGGGCAGTGGAGACGACGGCCGGTTGGGCCACGGCGACACGCAGCTACAGCTGCTGCCGAAGAAGGTCGAGGCCTTTGCTGGCCGGAGTGTCATCGCCGTGTCGGCTGGAGACTCCCACAGCCTCGCCATCACCGCCGACGGCGCCGTCTGGAGCTGGGGTCAGGGAGGCTTGGGCGCGCTGGGCCACGGCAGTCTGCAGAACCAGCTGCTGCTCAGGAAGATCGAGGCTTTTGATGGCCAGCGCGTCGTCGCTGTGTCGGCTGGAGGTCAGCACAGCCTCGCCCTCGCCGCCAACGGCGCCGTCTGGAGCTGGGGCTTTGGAACCTTTGGCATGCTGGGCCACGGCGACGAGCAACTGCAGCAGCTGCCGTGAAGAAGATCGAGGCCTTGGCGGGGCAGCGCGTCGTCGCTGTGTCGGCTGGGTGGCAGCGTAGCCTCGCCCTTTCCGCCGACAGCACCGTCTTCACGTGGGGCAAGGGCGAGAGCAGCTGCCTAGGCCACGGAGAGGACCTGTCCAACCAGCTGCTGCCCAAGAAGATCGAGGCGTGGGCGCCGGGGCCGAGTGATAGAAGCGCGAAAGGGCGCCAGGCTCTGTGTAAAGCCGTATTGCCGTCCTATTTGCCACCCCTGCGAACGTGAACCCGCGGGAGGTGGAGGTTTATGAGATCTCGGGTCCCGCATGTGCGTGTGACCGGTGTGCGTGTACCCCTCCGGCGCTCGCAGGTGCCTGACATTGTCACCGACACACACTGATCTTAAAGAAAAGATACAAGTCACGGCTCACCCTTAGAGCCGTACGCACAAAAGAATCCTGAGATCCCTAGATCAACAGATCGCGCACAAAAAGGCACCCACCGACTCACTGGCGCCGCCGCTGATCCTCGTCGAGCCGGGCGGAGCTGTCACCTCGCGCAATCGCCCACGTCGACGGAAAAGCGCGCACAGACCGCATGGCGGAGCGCACCCTCGCGAGCGCGGCGGGCGTGCGGGGCAGCAGCTGCGGCGCAAAGACGAGCGCGAGGAGGGTGCCGATCGAGCAGTCGACGAGCCGCGCGAGGAGCAGCAGCTCGACCTGCACGCCCGAGGGGGGGCGCGCCGCCTCGCCCCTGGAGCGGACAAGGCCCTCCACCTCGATCGAGAAAGCGAGCAAGGCCGATGCCAGCGCCGCGAGCAGGAGCGACGACAGCCGGAGGCGGTGGCGGTGAAGCTGGTCACAGAGCGGCTCGTCGCAATCGCTGCACTCACCGCCGTCGCCCCCGCCGCCGCCGCCGCCGCCGCCGCCGCCGCCGCCGCCGCCGCCGCCGGTGCCTTCTATCTCCGCCTCAAAGTGGGAGTCGCCACGCAGCAGCGGCATGCCCAACGCCCGGGTTGGCGACGAGGCGGCGGCGGGCACGGGCACGGTGTGGCCGAGCCGCGCTGTGGGGCGGAGGAACTTTGGCGGGGCAGCGGCGGTAGGTTGAGCGGTCGCTCGCGGCGCCTGCAGCGGCGCCAAAACGTCGGCCGTCGAGGGCGTCGTCGAGACCGCCGCCGCGCGCACGGCCCCCTCGGCGCCCGGCGCCCCGACCTCAGGCGCAGCCGCGCAAGGAGACGAGGTGCGGCAGCCGCCCCCTGCGGCGTCGCCACGGCTGGCCACTCCGCCGCTGCCGTCGCCACGAGGCGCCGTGGCAGCGGCGATCCCCTCCGACATCCCCCCCTCTGGCAGATCCGAGGGCGGACCTGCGGCGGCCGGCGTCGGGGCGAGGCGCATGAGGCCGAGGGAGAGGATGATGGCCAGCGCGTAGAGCACGTTGAGCGAGGCGTGGACCAGCACCTTCACCCGCGGCGTCGGCCGGCACGCGAAGCTCATCATCAGCTGTACGCGCTGCGGGTCGACGGCGCCCGCCACCTCGGCCAGGGCGGGGAGCAGCGCCGCCAGCCCGATCCCGAGCCTCCGCGATCGCTGCTGCCCGGCGGCCGTCGAGCGGCTCGACCTAATTAATAGTTGACTACTCATTAACTATTAATTAACTATTCATTAGGCGGCCGTCGAGCGGCTCGACCGGTCGGGGCACGACTGCTGCGCCATCAAGACGGCGAGCGCCGCCGCCTGGCCGCGGAGGAAGAAGAGGCACCAGTCGACGAGGCCGTTGAGCAGAAGCTCGCCCGTCGCAACCGGCGGCGCGGCGGCGGCGGCGGAGGAGGAGGAGGGCGTGGCGCACGAGCCCCAAATCTGCTCCGCCAGAACGGCCGCGGCGAGGCAGCCGCAAGTGCTCGCCATGAGCCCGAGCCAGCGTGCCGTGCCGGCGCCGAGCGAGGCGAGGCGGCGGCCGCCGTGTGCGAGCCGCGCGACGGCGAAGGCCGAGGCGGCGGCGGAGGCGGCAGCTGCGCCGAGGGCGACGTGGCGGAGGAGGGCGCAGCTGTGAAGGCTCGCAGCCGAGGCGGCGGAGGCGGCGGGGAGCTCGACCGCCACCGTCGAGACGAGGAGGAGAGGGACCGAGACGACGAGGCCGAGCAGCTGGATGGCGGCGAGCGCATCGGGCGGGTGCCTGAGGGGCGGCAACGGGGGGGCGCCGGGTAGGAGGGGGCAGGGCCGGCGGCGACTCCGGCGTGGTGTGTGGGGTGTTGGGTGGGGCCGGGGGCCCCCACCCCTATATGGGGGGGCTCTTCC
>NW_005201176.1:51406-57361 GCF_000372725.1 Emiliania huxleyi CCMP1516 | reverse complement strand
ATCCCGTCCAGGAAGGGGAATTAGAGGGCGTCCGCGTCCGCGACTCCGAAGAACTCCCCGAGGGCGCGGGTGAGAAACGCCATGGCGAGCCCCTTGGGTCCAAAGGTGGAGGGGGGGGGGGGGGGGCGGATGACACTGTGGGCGCGTGTGGCTGCGCAGGCGGTGCTAGGAGGGGTTCAGTCTCCGGTACGTGACCGGGCAGTGTCTCCGGGCAGTGTCTCCGCTGTCTCTCGCCTTTCCACATAGGACGGAGGCGGTGCAAACCTCGGCTGGTTCTAGGCTGTCTCTCGCATCGCGGCTGTCTCTCGCCTTGCCGCAGAGGACGCAGGCGGTGCAAACCTCGGCTGGTTCTAGGCTGTCTCTCGCATCGCGGCTGTCTCTCGCCTTGCCGCAGAGGACGCCGGTGGCGCAGAGAGGCTCCGACGCCAGGGGCTTGAGCGAGGTGCGGAGGGAGAGGCCGAGCGTGACCAGGGCCGTCGCGGCGAAGGCCTGCTGGAAGGGCTCGAACACCCCCCCCACCAGCTCCGGCAGCGCTGCGTGCCCGCCCGCCTGCAGCGCCGCTCGGACCGCGGAGCCAACCACGACCGAGAAGACTAGCGGAGAGCGCAGCACCTTGCTGCACACGCGGGCGAGCTGGCGGCGCGAGCCGGTCGCACCGCCACCGCCGCCGCTCGGCAGAAGCCGCGCCTCGGCCGCCTCAACGCCCGCCTCGGCGCCCGCCTCCAGAAGCGCGAAACCGAGCGGGTTGAGCAGCGCCAGCTGGACCGGCGCTGCGAGGTAGATTGTAGAGTCGAAGCGCCCGCCCCAAATTGCGGCGCACAGAGGCAGCCCGAGCGCGAAGTCGTTGCTCTGCGTCGTCGCGATCGCGTACAGGCCCGCCCGCCCGAGCCAGGTTGCCTTGCGCTCTGCGAAGGGCACACTGTCGCTCGTGCGGCGGCAGAGCGCAGAGAGGCAGAGTCCGGCAGTGATGGCAAATACGAGGCCCTTGGCGGCGGAGATGGCCGCAACGAGCCGCCACGCCTCGCTGTCAATCTCGAGCTCGGCCATGGCAAGAAAGAGCAAGCCGGGCATCGCGAGCCTCCCCACAAACGCCGAGATGCCTGCCGCCTCAGACGGAGAGAAGAGGGCGAGGCGGCGGCTGAGACAGCCGATGAGGATGATGGTCACACACTGGGTGAGGGCCTTGAAGAGCTTGAGCAGCATAGCGAGTTAGCCAGAGACGCCTGAGCAAATGTTGGCGTTCGCGGACATTTCTTGAAAAAAGAGAAAAAACCTCGCTCGCACGAGTGTCGTTCGATTCGGGCGCCTTGGGCGTCGGGGTGGCGAGCAGGGGACGCGGCTCTGAGTGCCCAGCGACGCGTGCCGGATGGAGTCCGGCCGCGGGCGACTAGGGAGTTCGCTCAGGATGTGTGGCAGCCGCACGTTGGCTGAGTGTCTTGTCTTGTGGTTCTGTGTGTCGCTCCTGTGTGACCGTCATCGCCCGTCTAGCGTCCACCCATACCGCGTTGGTGTCCCAGTCGTTGGTCGGACTGTGTTTCGCCTTCCCATCAATCAATCAACGAGTGTGTGTGTGTGTGTCTTGTCTTGTGGTTCTGTGTGTCGCTCCTGTGTGACCGTCATCGCCCGTCCTGCGTCCACCCATACCGCGTTGGTGTCCCAGTCGTTGGTCGGACTGTGTTTCGCCTTCCCATCAATCAATCAATGTGTGTGACTCACTCACTCTCGCACGACACTGGGCACGGGATTGGCGCGCACTGGCACTAACACAGGCTTCGAAAAAGAAAGAATTCAGGTCCTACATCTCACGGGTCTCCGAGGGTTGGCCCCGCGTACCGCTACCGGGTTTCCCCTTAACTGCAGGACGCCCCCTCTGCTCGGACGGGCCCACAGACATCCCGCACACCCGCCGCACACCCGCCGCCCCCGCGCGCGCCCCACCCCGGCCGGCGGCTCTACCACCGCCGCCGTCGCCGAGCGCTCCGGCCTCGTTCGAGACCTTCTACTCGTGCCCGATCGGCTCCTCGTACAGCAGGTCGGACTTCGAGTCAGCGGTGAGCTACGGCACCAAGAACAGCGACGACTGCTGGTTCGAGCGCATCCCGTCGGACGGGCCGACGAGCAGCGAGCTGGCCATCCGCGCGACGGTGTCGGGCGGGTCGTGCGGCAGCAGCCCGACGACCATCCAGTTCAGGGGTGCCACCGACGCCGCCAAGACCAGCCTGTACAACTACTTTGTGAGCGGGACCCAGTCTGGCTACGTAACAATCGACTCGACGTTGGTCTCTGGCTCCGTCGCGATGAGCGGGCTGCCGGCCAGCTTCTGGACTGGTCAGCCGGAGGATCGCAACCACGGCTGGATCCTGGGAACAACTCCTGGATACAAGTTCGCATCCGGCTACAGTTACAACGGCGCTTATAACTTCTGCAACGGCGCGGCGCTGCAGGGCTCAAACGAGGAGATTGTCGAGCTGTCGTACATTGCGGTGCCTCCGCCCGCCCCGCCGAGCTGCTGGTTCTACCGGCTGCCTCAGACCACCGTCGACTACCCCCGCATTCGTGCGACGGTGTCGGGGGGCGTGTGCGGCTCGGAGACAAACACGATCGAGTTCCGAGACGCGTCGACCACGTCCACGGCGGTGCGCGACTACTTTGTCGACGGGACCTTTGAACTGCGGCTGGAAAAACGGACAAAACTGCAGAGACTATAATGGGGTGCCTATGTGCGAATACAAGGTGTATTGGGACGGCTGTGGGAAAAAAGAGTGCCACGGCGACGAGATCGTGTACGGCGACCGGGATCAAAAGTGGTGTGATCTCTACATCGACAACGTGGTGGCGATTGCTGGCCACCGCGGTGGAATTTACTTCGGCCAATCGTGTGGGTGAGCGACACGACAGGAACAATCGATTCTTGTCATGCGGAGGCTGCCGCAGCACCGACGCTTGCTTTGACCAGTGCAGTGGAGGAGACTGCGTCGGGGTTGAGTACAACCCCAGAACTAGGGATTGCTGCCCGACGAGGGCTGTTTGGGGACACTGGGCTTCGTTAGAACTCACCTTAACTTAGCTTCTTTCCTATGCCCAGTGTCGTGCGAGGGAGTTTTGTTGTAAAATTCTTTCCTACACCAGGCGCAGCGGCGCTTCACGACCGAAATAGTTGAATAGACACCACAGAAATACGCACACCGGCGCCCGAAGTGCCAAACAGTGTTGAGTACTGTTGGCCGCAACCCCCGCCACCCATAGCGAGCCCATCCCACGCATTCCCACGCGTTGCCCTCAACGCGGGGCCGGGAGCGGACAGGAAAAAATAAAAACTACATCATCGAACGGAAAGGTGGGCGCTCACGAGCAAGGGGCGTCACGTTGAGTCGTCTCAGTCTCACGTGAATTCGTCCCTGTCTCACTCTCAGCGTCTCAGCGGTGTCTCAACAGATCCATCACTCCGTCTCACTTCCGTCTCACTTCCGTCTCTCCTTCCTGCCGTCTCAGCGGTGTCTCAACAGATCCATCACTCCGTCTCACTTCCGTCTCACGCAGTCTCTTCCTGCCTTCTCGTCCGTCTCAAGCGCGACAGGCTCCCGAGAGTGCCCGAGAGCGCCCGAGAGCGCCCGAGAGTGCCCGAGAGTGCCCAGATTGCCCGAGAGTACCCGTGCAACGTCGTGATGTGGGGGGCAGTGGGAGGCGCCCGAGAATGCCCGAGATTGCCCGAGGTTGCGTGCTTGGGCTCCTGCCACTGCCCCGAGGTGACCACTGCACATCAGACCACATCACGAGGGCGATCTCGGGTACTCTCGGGCGCCTGCCACACTGCCCCGACCACCTCATGAGGTTGCACGGGTTATCTTGGGCAATCTCGGCACTCTCGGGAGCCTGCCGCGCTGAGACGGACGAGAAGGCAGTCAGAGACGGAAGTGAGACGGAAGTGAGACGGAGTGATGGATCTATTGAGACACCGCTGAGACGCTGAGAGTGAGACAGGGACGAATTCACGTGAGACTGAGACGACTCACCAAAATTTCCCACGAGCAGGTCTCACCGCGCTGGTGCCGCCGCGACCCGCTCCTTGCGCGTGCGGTCGATGGCGGCACGTGATCCCGACTGGCTCGGGTCTCGCAAGGTGGGCACCAAGGCCACGGACCCGACGGTGGAGGTCGAGGGCACGAGCTACGAGTTCGCGGTGGAGGTGGGCGTGGACGACGACCTGCCCAACGGAGCTTATGCAATCCCAAACTTCACGCCTCCGCATGCGATCCATTTCGGCACGCAAAAGGTTTTCATACCAGCCTCCGGCGCCACGTACAACGACGTGGTGAGGCCCATGATGAGCAAGCTGCGTGAAAAGATCGACGCGTGGTTCCAAACGCTCGTGGGCCAGGTCGATGCTTCCAACAACGCCAACGCGTTTTCCATTAAAGCTTCCCGCTACGCCACCGAGAACGGGGGCGGCGGGAAACAGCTCGCGTATAAGATCGAGATATACCTGGTGAAGCTGGAGTTCAAGGGCGGGGCTGTATCTGCCGACGGTGCCGTACGCGCGGGGGCACACTCGGCGACGATTCAGACTCACGTGCGTGCCTCTGACTCACCCCAGCCCAACCCCGGCCCCGACCCTACACGGCCGGAACCCTCGCCCTCGCAGGTCACGAAGCATTGCCCAGGCTTCGCAGGCCATGGCGATACCCTGTCCATACCGTCAAAGAGTGAGCAACCCGCTTGTTGCATCTTGCTGTAAGGGGCGGCATCGAGGAATCTAAGAGGGGCGACACCGGCAATGTCTGCCGCTGCCCGGCGGCAATGTCGCGAATCAGAAGTGCTTGTTGATAACGAGGCAGGTGCTTCTGGCGATCGCAAGTGGACGTGCTTCAGCCCGCGGTGCATGCCTACAGTGGGCGGCCTCAAGTTTATGAAGTTTGCTTGTGGGCGGGTGCGTTTCTGCTCTGTCGATTGCCAACGGGCGGACTGGTCCGTTCACAACTGACCTGCACAGCACGCAAACCCAAGAAATGAGCCGAGCCCGCCGGAGCCGAGCTGGGGCACGGGACGCGTCGCGGGAGGCGGCGTTTGCCCTGAACGAACGCGTGAACCGTAATGTCGTGGTTATGCGCGCGCCCGCAGGTGGGTAGGGTAGGACAGGTGCCCAATAGTCCATAGAGAGAAGTCAAAATTCTCCTCAGACAGGCTTCCCGGGCCGTGAATTGCATACTTCATAACGCAGGCGCGCTCAAAAGGAATAAATCATTGCCCGACCAAATTGGCCTTTTGCCTCAAGCGGCGATGCCCCCCACCCCCCCCACCCACAGCCTACGCGTGGCGCCGCCAGATGCGGCAGCCGGTGTACCGCCTCGCCTTGGAGAGCGCCTTGGCCTCGGCGGCGCTGCTGGCCTCGTCCGCCGCGGCGCTGCCGCTAGCGATGCCCCGCTGCAACTCCTCCACCTTCCAGCAACATGGGCAGCCGCTGGCCTCGAGGTGGACGGGCTGGCCGGGCGTTGGCCCCGGCACGAGGCAGAGGAGCGTGGTGGAGGCGAGAGCGGAGGAGACAAGGACGGCGGAGAGACGGGAGGAGGAACCGGCCGGCGAGGTGCCGGCGGCGAGGGCGGCGCACGTCGTCAGCTGCGAGCTGGGTGCTCCCGCGGCGGTGGCGGCGGCGGCGGCGGTGTCGGCGGCGGCGGCGGTGTCGGCGGCGGCGGCGGCGGCGCGGGGCGGAGGTTCCCGCCACCAGTGCAGCGCCTGCAGGATGCTCTTGCGCGTCTGTGCGTGCGTGAACTGCATATGGAGCACGTCCTGGGCCAGTACGGCACGGCCCAGGTCGGTCGAGGAGGCGTCGTTGCACCGCATCGGCTTCGCCCGCGTCAGCCAGCCCGGGGCGACGGCCAACCGCGCGCCGTACATCCGCCCCACGTCCGCGCGAGGAAGCGCCGCCAGCGTGGGCGCTGCCGCGGAGCCGCCCGTGAG
>NW_005201176.1:49552-51306 GCF_000372725.1 Emiliania huxleyi CCMP1516 | reverse complement strand
GACCCGCTCCTTGCGCGTGCGGTCGATGGCGGCACGTGATCCCGACTGGCTCGGGTCTCGCAAGGTGGGCACCAAGGCCACGGACCCGACGGTGGAGGTCGAGGGCACGAGCTACGAGTTCGCGGTGGAGGTGGGCGTGGACGACGACCTGCCCAACGGAGCTTATGCAATCCCAAACTTCACGCCTCCGCATGCGATCCATTTCGGCACGCAAAAGGTTTTCATACCAGCCTCCGGCGCCACGTACAACGACGTGGTGAGGCCCATGATGAGCAAGCTGCGTGAAAAGATCGACGCGTGGTTCCAAACGCTCGTGGGCCAGGTCGATGCTTCCAACAACGCCAACGCGTTTTCCATTAAAGCTTCCCGCTACGCCACCGAGAACGGGGGCGGCGGGAAACAGCTCGCGTATAAGATCGAGATATACCTGGTGAAGCTGGAGTTCAAGGGCGGGGCTGTATCTGCCGACGGTGCCGTACGCGCGGGGGCACACTCGGCGACGATTCAGACTCACGTGCGTGCCTCTGACTCACCACAGCCCAACCCCGGCCCCGACCCTACACGGCCGGAACCCTCGCCCTCGCAGGTCACGAAGCATTGCCCAGGCTTCGCAGGCCATGGCGATACCCTGTCCATACCGTCAAAGAGTGAGCAACCCGCTTGTTGCATCTTGCTGTAAGGGGCGGCATCGAGGAATCTAAGAGGGGCGACACCGGCAATGTCTGCCGCTGCCCGGCGGCAATGTCGCGAATCAGAAGTGCTTGTTGATAACGAGGCAGGTGCTTCTGGCGATCGCAAGTGGACGTGCTTCAGCCTGCGGTGCATGCCTACAGTGGGCGGCCTCAAGTTTATGAAGTTTGCTTGTGGGCGGGTGCGTTTCTGCTCTGTCGATTGCCAACGGGCGGACTGGTCCGTTCACAACTGACCTGCACAGCACGCAAACCCAAGAAATGAGCCGAGCCCGCCGGAGCCGAGCTGGGGCACGGGACGCGTCGCGGGAGGCGGCGTTTGCCCTGAACGAACGCGTGAACCGTAATGTCGTGGTTATGCGCGCGCGCCCGCAGGTGGGTAGGGTAGGACAGGGTGTGCGAGACTCAAAAGGCGAGGGAGCCGCAGGCATGATGTGCGGGTGTGGGTTTTACCGGGTGTCGAATACCCTCAGGGTTATGTGGTCGCGGCTTATTTGTCGATTCCTCATATGTCTTGGGAGGCTGAGGCTGTATGGGGGGGTCCATACTGTGACCTGGTAGCATATGTCTTGGGAGGACGTTCCTGAGTACGTGCTCGACCCGTCGTTCAGTGACCTACAGCGCCAGCGAGGGGTTCGATGCAGCCGAGATGCAAAATCCCAAGCCTCCGTTCCCCCTTGGACGCGTCCCTCCCCTGTCCAAGAGCGGCCGCACATTGCTCGGTACCCCCCCTGCACATCTAAAGTCATCCCTGCTGCTAGGGGGGGGGGTCTGACCCCCCCAGCAGCAGAGCGCTGCTGCTGGGGGGGGGGGGGGTCCCGACCCCCCCAGCAGCAGAACGCTGCTGCTGGGGGGGGGGGGCCCCACCCCCCCAGCAGCAGAGGGGATTTTGGACCCCGGTCTCCGGGCTCCCGCATCTTTGGCGCCTCCTGCCCCTCCCAGGGAGGTTTGTGTTTTAGAAAGACGTTCCAGGATTTTGTTTTTACCGTGCCTTCCACCCCAATAAACCTTTTTTGTGTCCAGGTGGGTCTCCCAAGGCCGCCCAATATTCAAAAGACCTGGGAA
>NW_005201176.1:2357-44857 GCF_000372725.1 Emiliania huxleyi CCMP1516 | reverse complement strand
TGGGCTCACACCTCTTTCGCGCCGCTCAGTGGCCTGGCGTCGGTGATCGGTGTTGCTTACTACTGTACTGCGGCTCACCACGTCCTTGCGCGCCGACGCGCGTGCCGCCAGCATCGCGTCGAGCTGCTGCGGCTCCTCGAGGTTTGCCTAAGGTCAGGTCAGGTCAGGTCAGGTGTAGACGTCTCCACACACACGAGGTGGTGGGGCAAGGGCCAGGGCTAGCCCCTCGCGGCTCCACGTCTAGAAGACAGGAGCTGGCACGGCATTCAAAGAGGCCCGGTGATCCGGGACTGAGGGGCGAATGACCGCACTCTCCAAGTGCTCCGAGGTGTGGTGTGGTGTGCCTCCTCGGGGCAGCCGCACGAGCTTAACTACTGTCGCTAGAGTCGCTTGGGCGTGAAACAGGGCCCGGGGTTGTGCGTCTATGTGAAACAGGGGTCGGATCGTTGGAACTAAGGCTGCCCACGACTACTTGTTAACTCCGAGCAATGAATGGTTGCCTATTGTTAATTAAGTCTGGACTGCCTCCTGGGGGCAGCCGCCCGAAGGGCTGTCGCCGCCGCCTCCACCGCCTCCGCTTCCGCCGCCTCCGCCGCCTCCGCCGCCGCCGCCGCCGCCGCCGCCGCCTCCGCCGCCGCCGCCGCCGGCGCCGGCGCTCGCGCCCCCCCCCTCGATGATTGGATCGACAGTCATCTTTTCGACGACACGCGCGGGACGGCTCGAGCGAGACGTCTTTGGCGCCTACGTTGCGAATACGCCGAGTGAGGGCGGGAAGACGGTCTTGTGCAGTGTGCGCAGTCAGAGCACCGAGGGGTGCGAGCACAGTTGAGCACGTGTTCTCTCGAGTGCTGGTTGGGATGACATGAACACGTATTCCGCTTCTAGGCTTTGGAGCCGGGAGGGGGCGGCGGCCCGTGGCGCGAGAGTACCTGTTTCCGCACACCGGCGGTGGTGTGCACCAGAGGCGCTCTCGTACAGCGGCGCTCTCGAGTCGTGTTAGTACCACTCGCCGAGCGGTTCGGCCGCGCCGGCATGCCTGTACGCTGCGGCGCGCAAACTGGCGCGCTCGTGCCGCTCGTGCCGCTCCACCTGCGAAACTCGCAATCACATGAACAAATAAGACGGTCAGACTCTGAGACGAGATGGGAGTGAGGGACATGTACATGTACATGTTGTGCATGCACGATCTTGGTGTGAGTGAGGGTCCTAGCTTCAACTCGCTATCAGCCGTCAGTGGTCCTTGTCCTTGTGCATGTCCTCCCTAACTGTATGAGGACGGGGCTCGCGTGCCACCCGCCCCGCGCCGCCCCACCGCACCTGCGAGCTCAGAACATGCACGACCCCTCATTCACGTCGAATGGTGAAGCTCGTGCCCGTGGCCCGTCTCGCTCCACGCCTCCTCCGCGAGCGGGCCGGCGGGGTGCGGGGTCGGAACCGGGCTCGAGCCCGCCGCGAAAGCGGACTCCGGTGCGGCTCCGCCGCCGGTGCCTGCGCGGCGAGGTCGGGCAAGTGCGAGGTCGGGTCTGGGCTGGGGTGCACTTCTCCACACACACCATGGACATGGACGTGGTGGGGGCAGGGGGGCAGGGGGCTAGACACGAGCCGCTGTGTGCCGGTGCCTTTGGCACCCCGCGCCAACGGGGAGGACAGGAGACAGCCCAGGGGCGCAATAGGCGGTGGGGTGCCAGCACCACCTGGCCGTACGCCGGCCGTCCTGGCCCTCTCCTTGCTGCAGGAGCACATGTAGCCGTCCGACGTCGAGCAGCGCCACGCCTGCTGGCACGCGTGTCCTCTGTCGCGCGCGCACTCCGCTCTTCATCTCTTCTGCGGACGTCGAGCAGCGCCGCGCCTCCCGCCCGAACTGGAGCGAAGACGTGGCGTTCACCGCATGGGCCTTCTGCGAGGGCACGTTGGGAACGCCGGCGTCGTAGTCTCGCGCCGCCTCGACGCTGTTGGAGAGCTCGCGCACCGCCCTCGGCGGCGGTATGGACACCGCCGCTCGCTTGTGCATCTCGTACAGCAGCAGCGGCAGCAGGTCGGCGCCTGATGATGGCACACCATGATGTCACCGCCGCTCGCTTGTGCGTCTCGCACGGCAGCAGCGGCAGCAGGTCGGCGCCCGTGTAGCCGTCGAGTTGGTAGGTGAGCGCGTGCTTGGCGGCGCGGACGTTGCGGAAGAGGGACGCGTGGTCGAGGCTCGCGAGATGGGCCTTGAGGCCCTTCAGTGTGGCGGCGGTGGGGTCGAGGCGCACGGCAAAGGTGGACCAGTCGAGGATTTCCGACCACGGGGGCAGCATGTGCGGCGAGAGGATGACGGGGACGCACTCGTAGTAGATCGCCTCTGCCAGCCGGGGAGTCCACTGCGAGAAACCGCCGCACACCGGGCAGAACTTGGCCGAGAGCATGCGGTCGACGTACTCGGAGGGCGGCACCTCCTTTCGCACGTGAACTTCGCTGTCGCGCCCGTACATCCGCACCAGCTTCATGCGCACGTCATAGTTCCAGCCCGCGTAAAACATGAGCAGCGTGCGGCCGGCGGCCGTCGCGGCGGCGCCGGTCGGCAGCGCCCGGAGAGGCGGGGCGAATGGCGAGCGCGGAAAGTGAATGTTCGGCGTCGGAATGTTGACGTCCTTGGCGTCGTCGAAGCATCTGAGCTTTGGCCCTCGACCGCGCCGGAAGAACCATCTGCCGGCGCCCCTCTCTCCCGCAGCGACGTCATCTGGCGATGGCAGCGGCGGCTCTCCTGCAGCCGGGAGACGTAGCCGAGCTATAGCTCGAGCTATAGCCGAGCTATAGCCGAGGCAGCTAATATATAGCCCTGGTCCGATGAGAGAGTGCTCTCTGCTAAACTACAGCTCGGCTTACGTCTCCGCACATCTCGGCTGCATTCGTGGCTACATCTCGGCTAAACACAGTGGCGCGGCTCGCCGTGTGGTCCGATGACGTGGTGGTTGAGGAAGCCGACGTCCTTGTACTTGCCGTCGAGGCAGCACGGGCCTATATGGGGCGAGAGGGCGAGCCGGAGACTCAACCAGGCTGTTTGGCGTGCTTTTTGGGCAGCCGTCGAGGCAGCGCGGGCCGCGCGAGTCGGTGAAGATGAAGAAGTGGCGCGAGCCGTTGGTCGCGCGCCACGCGGCGCTCCTCTGCCGCAGCCGCTGCAGGCACTGCTGCTGCATCAGGGCAGGCCCGCCGGCGTAGCTGCGCGCAAAGAGCACGACGAGCGAGGCACTGGCGGCACGCCAGTCGGGCGTGACAAAGGGGCTCTGCTCGACCATGCGCGGGAGGAAGCCCGCTGCTGCGTACTTAGTCGCCCAGTTCTTCTCGCCGGTCAGGCCCCACTGCCGCGGGCTCGCCCACGTGCGCCGCCAGTCGGGGCCGGGCGCGCCGCAAGCGTCGTCGATAAAGACGCGGAACGAGCTTGCCGGGCCGTCGTAGAAGCGGCGGAGAGGCTCGAGCGCGCCGGGATGACTGACGTTCTGCAGGATGTGGAGCAGCGGCGGCATCGACAAAGGAGATTTGATGTGGATCGGCGGCATGGGACAGGCGCCGTTGAGAAAAGAATTTTGCGCGCGACTAGAGTGAGGATGTGTGTGTGTGAAAGCGCCATCGCAACTGCCATGTCGGCAGGTTGTCGGCTGGTGCTCTCGCCCCGCTGGCGGCGCGGTCTAGTGCCGCTGCTCCCAGCCCTTCTGTGGGCCCGCGGCGGCTCGCCGCGGCGGTTGTGAACAATGGGATCGGTCCGGGTTCATCCCGGCGTGCAGCCGGTGCCGCTTCTTCGGCGAAAATTTGCTCAACCTGTCTGTCGACAAAGTTCTGCCCGAGCTCCTGCTGCTCGACTGCGCGGCGGAACCGGCCCCTCGTACGAGGCTGAGATGTGAGGCGCCGGCACCGGGGCTACAACGCGGGGCCATCTCCGGGCTGTCTCGGGATATCTCAAAATTGGCGCCTCTCTCTGCTGCTGCTGCTGGTGGTGGTGGTGCTGCTGCTGGTGCAGATGCTGGCCTGCTGCTGGTGCGGCGCGGCTCTCCGACTCGAGTCGACGCGCGCGTCGCGGGCATCTGACGCGGCGGGCGGCGTCGCGGGCGGCAGCGATCGCGGCTCGACGGTGGAGGTGGAGGCTGGTGGCTGTGGTGGACCTTTGAGTTTATTTAATGGTCGAGTACAAGGACTGGGGGTCGACCGGGAGGCAGGGGGTTCAACCAGGCGACGGAGGACCGTGGGCCATCGCGGGGACCACTCAGCCCGGAGGGCGCGGCAGATAGACCCGGATGGTCTCACCCGGTG
The DNA here is from genome assembly GCF_000372725.1 of Emiliania huxleyi CCMP1516. Taxonomy (NCBI): domain Eukaryota; phylum Haptophyta; order Isochrysidales; family Noelaerhabdaceae; genus Emiliania; species Emiliania huxleyi. The sequence continues at coordinate 40,573 of NW_005201176.1, read as the reverse complement.
GGAGGCACCGAGGCGTCTGGGACGCTCCACTCTACCTTAGCTCCTGAGGGGCGCGTGGCTGTAACCACGTAGTATGACTACAGCCCACCACAGACACCCTCCCCACTCCTCACGTGTGCACACTCCCTCACCCTCTCCTCTCTCCTCTCTCTCTCTCTCTCTCTCCGACTCGCTCGCGGTGGTGTCCGTCTCCGACCCGACGAATCCAGCCGTCGTTGGCGGCGTTAGCGACGCGCAGTCCTTGGACGGACCAGTTGGCGTAGCGTACGACGAGGCGCGCAAGCTTGTCTACGTATGTGTCAGTTACTCCAACTCGCTCGCGGTGGTGAACGTCTCCGACCCGACCAACCCAGCCGTCGTTGGCGGCGTCAGCAACACGACATATATGCAACAGGGGAGGCTTGTGGCGTACGATGAGGTGCGCGAGCTTGTCTATGTGGGCGGCTATGGCTCCAACTCGCTCGCGGTGGTGTCCGTCTCCGACCCGACGAACCCAGCCGTCGTTGGCGGCGTTAGCGACGCGCAGGCCTTGGACGGAGCATACGGCGTAGCGTACGATCAGGCGCGCAAGCTTGTCTACGTGAGCTGCTATCTCTCCGATTCGCTCGCGGTGGTGAACGTCTCCGACCCGACCAACCCAGCCGTCGTTGGCGGCGTCGTCGACATGCAGTTTATGGACTCTGCACACAGCGTTGCGTACGACGAGGTGCGCGAGCTTGTCTACGTGACCGGACTGTCCTCCAATTCGCTCGCGGTGGTGTCCGTTGCAGACCCAGCCAACCCTTCCGTGCGATGTGGCGTCAGCGACACGACGTACATGGATTTTGCACGTGGCGTCGCGTTCGATACGGTGCGCAACCTTGCCTTTGTTGCGGGCATGACCTCCAACTCGCTCGCGGTGGTGCCCCTCCCCAACCCGCCGCCGCCACCCTCGCTGCCTTCTCCGCCCTCGCCGCCGCCATCCTCGCCGCCCAGCTGCAGCGACACGGTTGGGCGGACCTTGATTGACACCGGCTGCAGCAAGGCGGACGCCAGCAGCTGCTCGTCCTACTTCTCCTGGAAGGACGAGGCGGCTGGCGTGGTCCGGCTGTGCTGGGGGCCCAAGGACGGCAGCAGCCAGTGCACCAGGTCGCTCGCTTATGGCTGCTTGCCGCCCGCCTCCCCGCCGCTGTTGCCGCCTCTGCCGCCACCGCCCGTGTCGCCGCCTCCGGCCGGCCCGCCGCCATCGGCCCCACCGCCGTCCTCACCGCCGCCGTCGCCGCAGCCTCTCATGCCGCCGCCCTCCTCGCCGCCCAGCTGCGGCGACACGGTTGGGCGGACCTTGATTGACACCGGCTGCAGCAAGGCGGACGCCAGCAGCTGCTCGTCCTACTTCTCCTGGAAGGACGAGACGGCTGGCGTGGTCCGGCTGTGCTGGGGGCCAAAGGACGGCAGCAGCCAGTGCACCAGGTCGCTCGCTTATGGCTGCTTGCCGCCCTCCTCGCCGCCGCCGCCGCCATCACCGCCTCCAAGCGCACCGTCACCGGCCACTCCAACCCCGTCTGCACCGACGAATGGCACGTGCAACATGAGCATGGTCATCGCTGCCAGCGTCGACGCGGTTGTGGCCCAGCTCCTAACAGAGGCGAACGAGAGCAGACAGCTCTGCCATGATGAGTCACTACGCAATGCCTTGGTTCAAGCCCATAACGAGACATGCATGCACCAGCTTATGGACCCTTCGGCTTGCGCAAACATGTCGCACACCTTTCGCGCCGAACTTACATACGTGTGTGACCTCGACTGGCAAAGCTCTCTACCTTGTCCAACGGCATGTATGGTCATGAATTGTGCCACGCTACGCGAGATTGGGTGTGATGGTTGTGTCTGGTGCTGCAATGATGACTTGCTTGCTCCTCAGCCGCCTCGGCCTCCTCACAGCCCCGCTTCACCGTCAGCCCCACCGACAAGCCCAGGAGCCAGTCGTCCGTCTCCACCGCCATGGTGGCGGGTACCCCCACCACCTAGCACACCAAGACCGCCGCGTATTCCATGGAGTTATCCTGTTCCAGATATCGATGACGACGACGACGACCCCAACGGCGGCAACAACCACAATAAAAAAACACCTTGCGTGAATCTTTTGGAGATTCAGTGCGGGGAATTTGCCGACAACCCGGATCTACACACGGAGTGCAAGGAATGCAAGGCAGAGTTCTATGCAAACGAAGAGACTGGAGAGCCTGAGACGTGCATGGCTCAGACAACACTGCATCCACTAAGTTGGCCAAAAGGCTGCTGCCACGTCAACTGCGTCAACCCGTCCAGTGACCCAAACACAGACAACCGCGACGACGACGACGACGACGACGACGAGATGGAGTCGCCGCCGCCCCCATCACCCCCGCCATCACCCCCATCGCCCCCGCCACGGCCCTCACCACCGCCGCCCTCGCCGCCGCCGTCGCCGCCCCCGCCCTCACCGCCACCTCCGTCGCCACCGCCTCCCTTACCGCCGCCGCCGAGCCCGCCTCCCTCGCCGCCTCCTCCCTCGCCGCCGCCGCCCTCACCACCGCCCTCGCCGCCGCCGCCCTCGCCGCCTCCACCATCTCCGCCGCCGCCTTCGCCACCGCCGCCCTCGCCGCCGCCCTCACCTCCTCCGCCGTCCCCACCGCCACCCTCGCCTCCCTCGCCGCCTGCGTCGCCGAGTCCGCCGTCAGCGCCGCCATCGCCCCCATATCCGCCGTACCCACCGCCCTCACCGCCGCCGCCTTCGCCGCCGCCGCCCTCGCCGCCGCCGCCCTCACCGCCGCCGCCCTCGCCGCCGCCGCCCTCACCGCCTTTGTTGCCGCCTTTGTTGCCGCCGCTGCCGCCACCGCCCGTGTCGCCGCCTCCAGCCGGCCCGCCGCCATCGGCCCCACCGCCGTCCTCACCGCCGCCGTCGCCGCAGCCTCTCATGCCGCCGCCCTCCTCGCCGCCCAGCTGCGGCGACACGGTTGGGCGGACCTTGATTGACACCGGCTGCAGCAAGGCGGACGCCAGCAGCTGCTCGTCCTACTTCTCCTGGAAGGACGAGGCGGCTGGCGTGGTCCGGCTGTGCCGAGGCCCGGAGGACGGCAGCAGCCAGTGCACCAGGTCGCTCGCTTATGGCTGCTTGCCGCCCGCCTCCCCGCCTCTGCTGCCGCCTCTGCCGCCACCGCCAGTGTCGCCGCCTCCAGCCGGCCCGCCGCCAACGGCCCCACCGCCGTCCTCGCCGCCGCCGTCGCCGCAGCCTCTCACGCCGCCGCCCTCCTCGCCGCCCAGCTGCGGCGACACGGTTGGGCGGACCTTGATTGACACCGGCTGCAGCAAGGCGGACGCCAGCAGCTGCTCGTCCTACTTCTCCTGGAAGGACGAGGCGGCTGGCGTGGTCCGGCTGTGCTGGGGGCCAAATGACGGCAGCAGCCAGTGCACCAGGTCGCTCGCTTATGGCTGCTTGCCGCCCGCCTCCCCGCCTCTGCTGCCGCCTCTGCCGCCACCGCCAGTGTCGCCGCCTCCAGCCGGCCCGCCGCCAACGGCCCCACCGCCGTCCTCACCGCCGCCGTCGCCGCAGCCTCTCACGCCGCCGCCCTCCTCGCCGCCCAGCTGCGGCGACACGGTTGGGCGGACCTTGATTGACACCGGCTGCAGCAAGGCGGACGCCAGCAGCTGCTCGTCCTACTTCTCCTGGAAGGACGAGGCGGCTGGCGTGGTCCGGCTGTGCCGAGGCCCAGAGGACGGCAGCAGCCAGTGCACCAGGTCGCTCGCTTATGGCTGCTTGCCGCCCGCCTCCCCGCCTCTGCTGCCGCCTCTGCCGCCACCGCCAGTGTCGCCGCCTCCAGCCGGCCCGCCGCCAACGGCCCCACCGCCGTCCTCACCGCCGCCGTCACCGCAGCCTCTCACGCCGCCGCCCTCCTCGCCGCCCAGCTGCGGCGACACGGTTGGGCGGACCTTGATTGACACCGGCTGCAGCAAGGCGGACGCCAGCAGCTGCTCGTCCTACTTCTCCTGGAAGGACGAGGCGGCTGGCGTGGTCCGGCTGTGCTGGGGGCCAAAGGACGGCAGCAGCCAGTGCACCAGGTCGCTCGCTTATGGCTGCTTGCCGCCCGCCTCCCCGCCGCTGTTGCCGCCTCTGCCGCCACCGCCCGTGTCGCCGCCTCCGGCCAGCCCGCCGCCATCGGCCCCACCGCCGTCCTCACCGCCGCCGTCGCCGCAGCCTCTTATGCCGCCGCCCTCCTCGCCGCCCAGCTGCGGCGACACGGTTGGGCGGACCTTGATTGACACCTCCTGCAGCAAGGCGGACGCCAGCAGCTGCTCGTCCTACTTCTCCTGGAAGGACGAGGCGGCTGGCGTGGTCCGGCTGTGCCGAGGCCCGGAGGACGGCAGCAGCCAGTGCACGAGGTCGCTCGCTTATGGCTGCTTGCCGCCCGCCTCCCCGCCGCTGTTGCCGCCTCTGCCGCCACCGCCCGTGTCGCCGCCTCCGGCCAGCCCGCCGCCATCGGCCCCACCGCCGTCCTCACCGCCGCCGTCGCCGCAGCCTCTTATGCCGCCGCCCTCCTCGCCGCCCAGCTGCGGCGACATGGTTGGGCGGACCTTGATGGACACCGGCTGCAGCAAGGCGGACGCCAGCAGCTGCTCGTCCTACTTCTCCTGGAAGGACGAGGCGGCTGGCGTGGTCCGGCTGTGCTGGGGGCCAAAGGACGGCAGCAGCAAGTGCAGCGGCACAGCGGTGTCCGGCTGCTTGCCGCCCGCCTCCCCGCCTCTGCTGCCGCCTCTGCCGCCACCGCCCTCATCACCGCCACCGAGCCCACCTCCTTGTATGCCATCCTCCGATATGGCAAACATGACCCGGCTGCTTGGTTTCGCAGGCGCAGATAATGAGCAGTGGTGCTACCAGCAGACCGCCCCACCCGCCGATGCCAGTGTCTGCCACAGCTACTATCTTGAGCTCGGACCTGTCGATGTGGTGGGCGCACCCGGTTACGCCCCCTGCTCATCTGCGCAAGGCTGCGATCGTTGCGAGATGACGGATGATGGGCGATGTCTAAACGACGGTGCCATTACTTTTCGCTTTTGCGAGACGGTTGCGCCATCGCCGCCGCCCCCCTCCTCGCCACCGCTGTCTCCGCCGCCGGTCCCAACCTCTTCTTACTGCGAGGAGGGTAAGATACCCTTTGGTATGCTCATCACCTTTGGCAGCTCCAACGTGAGCTATAACAATCTCGGCTTCTACCCTGGCGATGACGTCACGTGCACTGTCGGGCCGCACTCGAATGTGGGTCGGCACTGTCCCGACGCACTGCAGGAAGCCCCTTGCGGTTGCGGCTGCATGTGTGTCGGCGATGGCTTATCCCAGGGTCCATATGGGGGACCACCGCTGCCCGAGATCCGTTTCGAGGGTGCCGGCCTCTTCTTTGACGGCACAGTCGAAGGATCTAACGGCGTTCCCTTCGACGTCGCTCTGACAAATACGTCTAGTTACAAGCCGTGGACATCGCAGGACAACGGTCGCGTCAACCCTGAGGCGCATAGACACATTCCCATTGCTTCATCCCACCATACGACCTCCCACCACCCCCCCTCCCCCCCCCACCCCCTACCCGCCACAGAGCTCCGAGTTGGCGAGCGTCAGCATGGCTGCAAATACCCAAACGATGTTTGCGCTACGCGCGTACAGGCTAGGCGACCTTAGATGCAGCATTGAGAGTTGCAAACCGCTGCCAGACATGTGCCTTCACCGCCAGGCCCGCTCTCCAACTTAGGCCGGGCACGAACGACCCCCAGCCCCTCGACGGAGTGGGTGGGGACCATAGACCTGCAGAGGGCCACGTCTGCATCTTTGACTTTGACAATGGCGTGAATGACACGCTGCAAGAGGAGCTGCGCGCCTGCAATGTCACCGACTGGTTCACTCACGGCAAGTCGCTGCGCGGGATTGAACGGGGGCTGTGTCCTAACATTGGCACCGACGAGTACCTACAGTTCACAAACACCGGCACCGGCAACCAAACCTGCGTCGAGGTCAAGGCCTTGATGATGGGCACGGGGCAAGATAACCCCAAGAATATACACGATATCTTGATGGCTGACTGCACGATGTACGACCGGTGCCCAGACAACGGGCTATCCCCCGCATCCGACAAGCAGAACCGCCCCCCGATCGGCGTCCAGGACGTGACTACCTGCGCAGGCGGCTCATCCGAGCCAGCAACTGGCGTGTACCCAGATATCGAAGACCCGGAGAGGCTGCGGGGCCAGGTTCGCCGTCTTGCTTCTTGCCACTCTCTGCGAACACCTCCGAGCATTCGAATCGCACCCTGACCCCCCCCCCCCCGCCCCCTCTGATGTAGCCATTCCGTTGGACGGTGCCAAAGTTCGCCTGTTTCAGCTTCGTTGCGAGCGAGGGCTTCGAGTTCACCTTCAAGGTTGGCCCCTCAGCAGACGGATTCTACGGCCGTACTTTTTTCTTCAATGGATACTCCGAGCCGGACTGCATCGACGCTCCCTGAGATTGCACCTCGTCAGCAATAGCGAGATGCCGTCTGACTTAGCTGGGGACAGAGTTCGCGCTGATGAGTACCACCAGCAGCCTCGAGGTCATATCTCCCCATATCTCCCTTGCCTATTATCTCCCACCAGCAGCCTCGAGGTCGCCGTCTCCCGTCTCAGCTACACATCTCTCCAACGCCTCTCTCTCTCTTCGGCTACAGCTCGGCTACAGCTCGATTGCTCACAACCTTTCGGCGAATGCATCCGCGATACCCCCCCCTACCCCCCGAGGTTGCCATCGCCTACGCCCTTCGGAGGTCTGCCGGGGGCGGCACGCGCTTCTGTTCAAGCTCCGCGCAAACTCGTTTATTGACCGCGGCGCAGAGGAGGGCGCAGCCGGCGAATTTGGAGGAGGAGGGCGCAGTCAACGAATGGGAGGAGGAGTGCGCAGTTGACATTGTCGTGTCTGACTCAGAGGAGGAGTTGGAGGTGCAGCCATGGGTGCTCCGGCAACCTAACCTGATCCAGAAGCTCGCCCGACGTTGTCACTCAACGTGCGTCATGCGTGATCGAGCTTGACCTTGAGGGAGGAGCTCAGCTAACGATTCCCCCCCAGCGCCGCCGCCCACCGCCACCCACAAAGCGCCTGCTCTACTATCCCGTACCTGTGGCTGGCTGACGCTCACCCCCCTTAGGCTGTACCCATGTTTCCTCGCTCACCCCGTCTCGTTTCCTTTCCGTGTTTCTCTACAGCACCCTCTCGTTTCCTCTCTAGTTTCCCGAGGAAACTCCGCGAAAATCGTCAATTTCACGGGCTCTGAGGACTGAGCCGAGTCTGAGGCTGGTTTGGGCCCAAAATCAGCCGACTCGCTCGGCAAAATACCGGGTATTTTGCGGGTACCTGGAAAACCCTGGGTATACCTGGAAAATACCCGGTATTTTGCCGGTTTCCTCGGTTTCGCCTCAGATTTTGGCCCAGACCAGCTCTCAGACACAGGGAAACTCGAGAGTTGCCAGAATGGAGCACCAAACACCCTCTGGTTTCCCTAGAAATTTCCGGAAACGAAAAGTGCTGGGGACCCTCTCGTTTCCTTTTTGGTTTCCGGAAACATGGGTACAGCCTAGTACAGGCCAACACCCCCCCCGCTCCACTTTCGTCTTTCCACTGATCATGCCCGTGATAGCACCATCACTGTCGCCGTCCTGGTTTGAATGTGGCAGCTAGACTCTAGGAACTCGGTAGCTGTGAACCCCCTGAGTGAGGAGAGCTTTTTTTTACGCGGTCATTCTTCACATCGGAGAGCCTGTCTGGTATAGCCCCAGCCGACTCCGCGTGAACTCTCGAGGGATCTCGCGAGTTGCGGAGCTCTGCTCGGTGTACGAACTCTGTTCACACCGAGCAGCTGGGAGTGGCTGCGGCTATAGCAGACAGTCGGAGAGCAGGTGTGAATGTGTGAGAGCTCTAGCGAGAGCCTATGCATGACCACGGAGCTGCGCCTTGCTTTTAGGCGGCTCCCGTGGTGTACCTGTGTTAGTGCCAGTGCGCGCCAGTCCCGTGCCCAGTCCCGTGCTGTGCGAGGGAGCTTGCTTGATGCACCTCGTCGCTGCCGCGCTGCTGCTGTCCTTCGTCGTCCCGCCCGCGCCTTACGCCGTCGCCGCCTCCAGAGCGCCGCCCGCGCTAATGAAGCTCAAGGGGCGCGCTGGCTTTGCCAAGAAGCGGCGGCAGCTTGCCGAGGAGGCGATGGCGGGCAGCCCACGACACAACTTCGTCTCGGCCGGCAGCAAGGATGTGGCCGTCCGGCTGCGTCGCTCCGTAGACGGCAAGGGCGAGGCCGGCGCGGTTGTGACGTGCAAGCCCTCCTACGCGTCCTACCTGGTTGCGCGTGGGGAGGCGGAGACGCTCAAGCCAATGCTGCTGCAGAAGTCGCGCAGGCTCAACAGGCTCGCCAATGAGAGCGACGAGGAGCGCGCGGCGCGCGAGCACCATGCTACTGCGCGCGTGCGGGCGAGGGAGGCCGAGGCCGTGCGGTGGGAGGCAGAGCGCGAGGCGGTGGCGGCTGCGGCGGCGGCCAAGGCGGCTGCGGCGGCCGAGCAGGAACAGCTCGAGTCCAGACCGGGCAGCTCGGCGGCTGATACGGCAGGGACGCCGGCGCAGCCTTGACGCGTGCCTCAACAGAGCCGAAACTTAGCACTCGCCCCTCGGCGGGCATGGGCTTGGGGCACGGCGCGCGATATTTTGCAATTTCGAGAACTCCAATGTCCAAGACGTCTGTGCCGCTCCCGACGAGTCCGAACATTTATTGTGGCCGGGGCCTCTGTCAGAGAGCACGGTGTGGTTTCAGTCTGTCAGAGCAGCTGCCCGCAGCTCTATGAATGACACGTGTAGAGAATGAGGTTGAGGTCATTTGCACCGCCGCAGAGCGAGATCGTACGTAAAAGGAGCCGCCGAAGCACACACGACTCCGCTACCGAGCACCCCAGTGCCAGTGCAGCCACTGCCTCCACCGAGACTCCACCGCGCCGGCCGGCCCCTCGGTGGTACTTTACTCTGAACGCATGCTCAGCCGGCGCCTGGCTCGCGCTGCCAGTCCCCCGCCTCGTCGCGGCTGTACACGTGCACCCTCCCCTCGTCGACCGCGACGGCGAGCATCGAGCCGCACGCGTTCCACTCCACCCGCCAAACCTGCCCCTCGTGCGCGAGCTCGGCAGAGCACTCGCCGCTCCAGCGCGGATCGGAGGCGCCTCCGGCCGCGCCGCCGTCCCTCGCCGCCTCCGGCTCGGCCGCGGCGACTCGCAGCTTCCACAGCTTGACGGAGCGGTCCCGCGAGGCGGTGGCGAGGAGGTGGTGCGACCGGCCGACGTCAGGCGCCCAGGAGAGGCCGCGCACGCAGTCCGAGTGAGCGAGCGGGTAGGGCGCGAGGCCGGGCCGGCCGGGGGAGCGAGGCTCGAGCACGAGGAGGCGCGCCTACGCGGGGGGCGGAGGCGCGCCGCCCTCGTGTCACGCACGGCGCGGCCTTGGCCTGGCGAGGCGTCTAGCGGCGAGGCTCACAGAGGGCCCTCCCGCCCGTGCTCGCTGTGCTCTCTAGCCCGGCGCACGGCTCGGGTAATCTCGGGTAATCTCGGGTAATCTCGGCGTAATCTCGCACCCACGAGCCGGCGCGCTCGCTCACACCCCACACGTGGACGGAGCCGTCCGCCAAGCCGAGCGCGAGCGCCATCGGCTCGACGTGCGACGGGTTCCACGCCAGGCACTGCGGCGCCGCGCCGCGCTGCCCCGGCGCCTCTGCCGCGCGCGCCTTTGTCTCTCCACTCGCCTCAAACTCGGCCGAGGCGAGCCACTCGCTCAGGCGCATCACGTCGGGCGCCTCGTACACGCGGACGAGGCGGTCGTCGCCGCAGCTCGCCAGCCAGAGCCCGTGCACGTGCGGCGCGAACGCGACGTCGTGCAGCGAGTCGCGCGCCTGCTGCAGCTCGGCTGCGAGCCGCCAGCCGCCCGCCGGACGCGGGTGCGGCGCCGGGTCCTCGGCGTCGGAGGCCTCCTCCCACACGCACACCTTGCGGTCGAAGGAGCAGCTCGCGAGCACCGGCCCAAACTCCGGGTGGGCCCACACCACGCGGAAGCAGCTGCCGTTGTGCGCTCGCCACTCGCCCGTCTTGTGGCCCGCCTCGTCGTAGACGCAGATCATCCCGTCGGAGGAGCAGGTCGCCACGCGCCGGCCGTAGTAGTCGTAAGAGATGCCGTGCACCGAAGACGGCGCGGCCGAGGCGTTGCCCGGAGCAGTCGGCATTTCAGTCAGTGTAACACACTCCGCCGCTCCATGGCAAAAAAAGAAATTATCTCGCCCACCGCTGCCTCCGCCTCTACACCGAATTCTGCAGGGTAAGGTGATTCAACCCGCCTTGGACAATGCCACCTGCAGTGTCTGGGATCAACTCGCCAATGATCTCGTCAATCTGCGCTCGCGCATGGTCGCGGGTCGGTGCCATGTTGTACAGGATCACGAATCGCTCGCGCCATCTGCGCAGCGCGGGCGCGAGCTCTCGCTGCATGTCGACGGGGGTCGCGACAGAGTCGGCGGACCAGGTGCTGGGCAGGTCACCGTCGCGCTTGATGGAGGAGGGTTGGCGAGACCTTCGTGTCAGGAGCGAGCGCTCCCTCGCCTCCCGCGCACGTATCGACACCGCTCGCAGCGCTGCACGGGAGGCGTCGGTCGTCGGCTGGAGAGGGGCGGCCGTCTCGGCGAGAGGCGGAGGGAGCGCCGGTGTCGGGTCGACAGCCATGCCTCCTGGCCACCGCCGAGCGGGCGGGGAGAGCCTCTCGGGAGACACCGTTCCGTCTTCGGGGGGCGCGCCCCAGCCCCACATCTCCTCCGATGCCTCGTCGGCGGGCGCGGCCAGAGAGGAGGACCCCCCCCCTCCGTGGGTGCCGCTGTCCCGTGGCGACGTCGCTCCCGACGAGCCGGCCGCATCCGTGACGCTCCACGCGCTAAACGCGGCATCGAGGCGCGCCTCCAGCCCAGGAAGCTCGCCCCGGCCGGGTGAACGCGAGACGTGAACGCTCTTTCCTCGCTCCGTATCGAGCTCCGTGAGCTCGGCAGATGGGATGCACGGAGGTCGCAGGGACCTGCTGACGAGGCGATCAAAGTCGATGCGCGCAAAGAACGGATGGTCGCGCAGGCCTTTCGCGCCAATGCGTTGCTCCATGTTTGTCTGCAGCAGAGCGCCAATGAGCTCGCCGGCGTGTTCGACGCCGTCGAGGCGGTGTCCCTCGTAGTCTCCGCGCCGGACGCGCGAGATGAGCTTGTCCATGGCGTCCTCTCTAAAGGCGTCGCGGCCGGCGATCAGGTTGTACATCACGCAGCCAAAGGCCCACCAGTCGACCTCGCAGCCATATGCCTCGCCGCGCAGCATCTCTGGCGCCATGTAGGCTGGGGTGCCGCACAGCGTTGTAGTGCGATCGCCATGTGACACAAGGCACTTCGCCAGCCCAAAGTCAGCGAGAACGAGGTGGCCGCTCATAGCGACAAGGACGTTCTCGGGCTTGAGATCTCTGTATAAAACCCCCATGCTGTGCACGTGCTCCAGCGCGAGACATAAGCTCGCACCCGCAAAGACGGCATACGAGAGCGGCACCCGACCGTAGCGCTGCAGCAGGTCGAAGATGTCGCCCCCTCCGATGTAGTCCATCGCGAGGTAGAGGTTTGCCACATCCTGGAAGGCGTGGTGGAGGCGCACGATGAACGGGTGCGGCTGCCTCGCCAGCTTGATGAGGACCTCCCGCTCCCGAAGTGCCTGCTCAACCGCGAGCGGTCCGCCTGACGCCAGCGCCCGCTTGCGCATGATCTTGAGGGCCAGCACCCGCCCCGTTGCCCTCTGCTTGACTATGAGCACCCTCCCGAAGCCGCCCTCCCCGAGCACGCCACATGTTACATAGCAATCGCCGAGCAAGACGGCGCTGCCTCCTCCACACATTCGTTCCGCTGACGGCCTCCGCAGAGGTCGCGCGGCGCGATGGAAGCTCACTCGCGCGGCAGCGATGGAAGCGTGCGCGACCGTATGATAATCTCTTCGGCGACGACACGAAACGCAGCGCGTCGTCCCCCCCGCCTCCCCGCCGACGGCCGAGATAGCCGTTTGCGAACAGAATATCACATCGCGAACAGAAACGATGATAGAACGGCTGAGTTACACCAGGACACAGGGAAAGACACTAGACACAAGCAACGTACTCGGCGCACTCGAACGTGTCACACGGCGGCTCTCCGGCGGGCTCCATCCAGCTCGCTCGGCTCGAGAAGCTGGCTCGGCTCCTCGCTCGGCCCGACCTTATTCACAGAAAAACACAACCCCGGACCCAAGACGTACATGCACAGACAGTCAGAAGGGAGAAACAGCAACGACAGTCAGAAGTCAGCGCTGGGTCCCACGAAGGCGAATGCGATGAGAGACGGCCTCTAGTGTGAGCTCTATCAAACGCACGCCGGCAGTTCGCGACTACATACAGCTAGTTAGGAGCCGACCGACCCTCGCGTCCGGTGCTCACCAACGGCCGGGCGGGCCACCCGCCCACGCGCCGCCTACGCGCAGCGCGTGCGCCGCAAACTCGCCCGCCGACAGCGCTGGCCAGGCGCCATCGGCCGTCGCGAGAGGCCTGCCCGGCTGTCGCCGCGGGGCCCCCACGAACACCACGCGTCGGAGGCGGTGCCGCGCGAACTCGCGCGCAAAGTGCACGCCCCACGCCCGCCGCAGCGTCGTAGCGAAGTACAGGACCGCGCCTCCTTCGCGCTAGGCGCGCCGATCCGCCTCCAGTGCTGCTTGGATGCCGACTCCACCACACAGTCGAACAGCTGGTGCAGGTCGTCCGACGCCTCCGCGTAGGCCCCGACAACGAGGCTGCGCACGGTGCCAAACGAGCGCAGCACGGAGGAAACGGCGTCCCTCGAGCCGTTGTTCCATGCCTGCACGTGCGGCTTGGCATCTAGGGTACCCAGGCTCCGGGCCGGTGTGCGGGGAGCGAACCTTAACGACCGCCCAGAAGCTTTCTGAGCAAACCAATCGGGCCAGGATCATCAGCATATGTTCCCTGAACACCATCGTGGGCGTTTGAGCGGTATTTGAGGAGCACCGCCACTCTGAAGTTCGGCCGGGTGTGGTCTGTAGTCCCCCCCCCCCCCCCCAGGAGCAGCAGAGGCTCCGTGGGGTCGCAAAGTCGACGCTGGGAGTCGCACTCGTCAAACCGTCGCAGAGCACCACGCGGTCCGCACGTACCGCCCACATCCTCCCCTCCACGACCGCTGAGAAGGCGCAGATCTCGATGCATCGCCGGGGGCCGCGTAAAATCCCTGACCCTGTGAGTGTGAGTGTTAGAGTTGTTGACCCTGTGTGGCGGCGGCGTGCCGTCCTCCCATCCCTCCCTTGGGCTGTCTGTTTTCGAGAGGCAGAGGGCTATGCGTGCGCTCCGGGTCGCGAGCACATGCCAGACGGTGATTTCAGTGACAGTGTCGCAAATTTACGGTACGATAGGGTAGCGTGCTAGTGCGTACTAGTGGGTAGGTACGCATGAAAACTACGCATGAAAACTACAAATAAAAGAAGTGCACCGCGCAAGCTGAGAGAAGCCGCAACGTCCAACGGGCACAGAATACACCTGCTCTCTTTCTCTCTCTCGCTTGCTGTCTAACCCCTCACGATCGACTCACGAGCTCACGCTCGTCCCCCGCCGCAAGACGTACCTGATTGGCAGCGGCTGCGTCTCTGATCTCTTCACGGGGGACAGGCCTTTGCGAGCTGCGGCCACCGACTGCACGGCCATGATGCTCGCCGGCGACGGCCCCCTCTCTCGCGCCACCTCGACCGCACGGCCCGCCGTCTTGAGGTTCGGCGCCGCCCGCCGCGGCCTCTGCGTGTCCTCGAAGGAGGGGTCGACTGCGAGGTTGAAGCACGAGTGGTTCCCGCGCCCGTACCGATCGAACTGCGTCCGGATGCGGTTGAGCACAAAGAGGGCGAGGACGGTGCATGTGATGAAGAGTCCGACGACGGTGATGCCCACGTCTCTGCATACGTCGTCGTCGTCGTCACACATGGCGAAGAGCAGCGAGGAGGCGGCGCCAAAGAGGCCGATCAGGCTGATGATGTATAAGGTGTATATGGTGGGCATGCGCTGCCTGACGGCGGCCAGCGCGCAGCCGACAGAGTTGGTCAGCGCGAGCCGCTCGACCCGCTGCATCAGATACGAGGAGATGCAGACGACGGAGACGGCGGTGCCCATCGCGATTGCGGAGAAGGAGGCGAAGAAGGTCGACTTGATGGGGGAGGTCGCATACGGGAGGTCGTGCAGCGCGTCAGCCGAGAAGGCCGTAAAGGCGAAGCCGGTGACGAGAGTCGCCTGGGTATTGTATGAGTTGAGCAGGTCGAGGAAGAACTGGAGCTGCTTGCGCTGCAGCTCCTGCTCGCGAAATCGGCGTGTTTTCTCGAGATGGTCGAGTTCAGTAACAATCATGATTGCGTGTGCCTTCGCCGCCTTCGCACGCCTCGCTCCAGTGTGTGCCTCAATCAAGTGTGTGCCTTCGCACCAACGCCTCCTCGCTCGCGTGAGCTGATGGTCCTTTAGGCGAGCAAGGACGCAGCGCTTCCCGCCTTCATCCGGCCCGCTGGGTGCGCTTCTAAGCTCCCCGGCCCTGGATGTGCGGTTACTGACTGCACTCCAAGTGCTCCAAGTGCCGCGCCAGCGGGCCTTCTTGATGAGCGAATCGTGCTTCGCCGCCGTCGCCGCGATTCCCGTGCCGCCGCCACGGAAGGTGGCACGTGCTTTTGAGAAGCCCACTTTGCGGCCTTTGCCGCTTGCCCACCGCTTGGCTTCGTCAACGGGCGGCCTTACCGAGTTGTGGCCGCTCTTGTGGCCACAGCTGAGCTCGCAGCTTCGAGTAACGCCGAGGCGAGTGTGGTAAGGGTTAGAAATTCCCCCCGCCTGCAAAGGCCTGCTGTGACAGACCAAGATAGGACCATACCCCCCACCCCCTCCGTTTTCACCACGTCGGATGGGTTCCATCGAAGCTAATCACACAGGGCGCGGGGCGAGCCACATCATCACTGGCTCGCGGCAATAAGGACACTCTCGCATCAGCTCGGCGCATGGACCGCAAATGCACAAGTGGCTGCACGGCACCGCGAGGTGAGACTTCGGCCGCTCGAAGCATATGATGCACGACGTCTCTCCCCCCATCGTGGACTCTGGGGCAGCCGGCCGCCCCGTGTCGAGGCCGGCGTCCGCTAGTGAGACGGCAGCAAACGGCTCGGTGATTGGCAGATGCTGCTCCGCCGCCTCTCCCGCCTCTGGCTCGATCATGCGCTCGATGGCGCCGACCCGCTCCTCGAGGCTGCCCTCGGTCGCCGCGCCGAGGCTCGCCTCCAACCGCTCGACACGCCGCGGCAAGTCCCCGCTGCCGCCGGTCGACTCGCTGCTCACTGCCTCCTCGCACCGCGACACCCGACGCGCCAGCGCCTCCTCCGCATCCACCTCTGACCGGCGCAGCGCCTCTGCCAGCTCCGCATCCTCGCGCAGCGCCGCCCGCTCCGCCGCACCCGCAAGCTCTGCCGCCTCCCGCTCCGCCCGCCTCGCCTCCTCCTGCTCAGCAGCCAGCTGCGCCGCCCTCTCCTCCTGTGCGCGAACCTCTGCCGCAGCCTTCGCCCTCCGCTCCTCCTCGAGTTTCAAGGCGGACGGCGCCTTCTTCGCCTTGCTGTTCTTCGCCTTGGCCTCCTTCTTGGCCGCTGTTGCCTCCGCCGCCTTTGCGCGCCGCCTCGCCTTCTCTTCCTCCGCCCTCCTGTCCGCAGCCTCCTTCTCGCGCCGCGCCGCCTCTGCCTGAGCGGCTTTGCGCTCCGCCGCGGCCGCCCGCTGCTCCTCTCGCTGCGTCTCCTCTGCTGCTCGCCTCTCCGCCTCCCTCGCCCGCAGCGTCTCTTCTGCTGCCGCGCGCTCAGCGGCCAGCTTCGCCTCCGCCTCCGCCGCAATCGCTCGCCTTTGCTCCTCCAGTGCCGCTGCATCCGCCGCCCGCCGCGCCTCGTCCGCCGCCCGCTCTGCTTCGCGCCTGCGTGCCGCCTGCTCGCGCTCTCGCGCCACCGCCGCCTCCTCCCGCTCGCGCTGCTCGCGCCGCCCCTTGGCCTCGAGCGCCTTCTCTGCCGCCTTCTCTGCCGCCTCCGCCTCCCTCAGCGCCGCTGCGTGCTCTGTGAGAGCGCGCACGCACCCGTCGTGGTCCTTAGTTGAAGTAGTGGCGTCGGCAGTAGCTTGCACCCTGGCCGCCTCCTCCTTGGCGATCTGCAGCGCGGACCTGCCGTCTGCAGAGCGAGCCTTTGCATCTGCGCCAGCCCGAAGCAGGCGGAGCACGACGGCGGGGTGGCCGCTGTAGGCGGCGCCCATCAGCGAGGTGTAGCCGTCGTCGTCCTGCAAGTTGATCTCCGCGCCGCGCCGCAGCAGCAACTCGACCACCCGCTCTTGGCCGATGGTGGCGGCGGCCATCAGCGCGGTGTAGCCGCTGCTGCTCTGCAGGTTGATCTCAGCGCCGTGCTGTAGCAGCAGGTCGACCACCCGCTCGTGGCCTCTGTCGGCGGCGCCCAACAGCGCGGAGCTGCCGTTGCTGTCCTGCAGGTTGATCTCAGCGCCGTGCCGCATGAGCAACTCGACCACACGCTCGTGGCCTGGGATGGCGGCGTTCATCAGCGCGGTGCGGCCTTTGCTGTTCTGCAGGTTGATCTCCGCGCCTTGATGTCGAAGCAGCAGCTCGACCACCCGCTCGTGGCCTCCCTGGGCGGCGACGATCAGCGCGGTGAAGCCGTCGTCGTCCTGCAAGTTGATCTCAGCGCCGTGCCGCATGAGCAACTCGACCACACGCTCGTGGCCTGGGATGGCGGCGTTCATCAGCGCGGTGCGGCCTTTGCTGCTCTGCAGGTTGATCTCCGCGCCGCGCTGCAGCAGCAGCTCGACCACTCGCTCGTGGCCTCCCTGGGCGGCGGCCATCAGTGCGGTGCAGCCGTCGCTGTCCTGCAGATTGACCTCAGCGCCGCGCCGCAGCAGCAGCTCGACCACCTGCTCGCGGCCTTGGCTGGCGGCGTGCATCAGTGTGGTCCAGCTGTCGCTATCCTGCAGGTTGGCATCCGCGCCGTGCTGAAGCAGGTAGTCGACCACCCGCTCGTGGCCGGTGATGATGGCGCCCATCAGCGCAGTGACGCCGGTGCTACTCTGCACGTTGATCTCCGCGCCGCCTCGCAGCAGCAGCTCAACCACCCGCTCGTGGCCGTTGCCGGCGGCGAGCATCAGCGCGTTGTCGCCATTGCCGTTCTGCGTGTTTATCGCCGCGCCGCGCTGAAGCAGCAGCACGACGACCCGCTCGTGGCCTTGGCCTGCGGCGGCCATCAGCGCGGTGCGGCCGGTGCTGCTCTGCAGGTTGACTCGAGCGCCATGTTGCAGCAGCAAGGCAGCCACCCGCTCGTGGCCTCCAACGGCAGCGTCCATCAGCAGGGTAATGCCGATAACTTCGCCATCCTCGCGCGCGGTGTTTGCTCGCCCGCCTCTCTCGAGCCACGAACGCACCGCCGCTTCGTCGCCTCGCAACACCGCGTCCACGTGCGGCGCTGGCTGCGGCACGATGGAGAGCATGGAGGCGGGCGGCGTGTGCGCGAATTCTTTTTTCCGCGCGAGACCATCCGCACTGACGGACCAGCTAGCTGGTCTTTGAGTCAGGGCAATGGTCGCGCCGCCCTCGACTCAAGGGGCTGCCTTCCACCCGTAGCTGCTCAGGCCGGGGGAGGGGGGGAGACCTCCTGTTCCTCGCGGAACGGGAGCAGGCCCCTCCTTGCCCGGTCTGCGATGCAGGGCGGTGGTCGTGCCATCTTCGCTTCGTACAGACAACGACCACGCCGCAACCGTCGCCGGCGCGCGACACGTTCCCGTAGGCAGGACTGTCCTCGTCGAGAGTGTGTGCCGCCAAGGCGGGACGCACTCAGGGACAGTGCCGAGACGGGACGCGGCTCGAGAGACGACTCCCGCGAAGGCACGGCTGGCATCCGTGGCGTGGGGCTCGTCTTCGAAAAGTCGGGCATGGCTCTACCCGCAACTTTCTCGCCAACACGCGCGCACCGCCGAGCCTGCGGCGGGCGCGCTGCGGCCGCACGTCTACCTCCGTCATAGTGCCACGACGTGCGGCCTAGATTTAGCACACGCGCCTCTGCTCGCATACCTCCTCCCGCGAAAGTTATTTAGGGACACCCCCCTACCGCCGCCCAGTACGTGCTCTGCAGCTGAGCCCACGCACCCCACAGCAGCTCAGGGACACAATGAGCTCGCATACAAGTGCTGGTACGCACAGCTCGACGCGTACTCGAATGCTGCCACTGTCATTCTAGCCGGCGAGCGGCGGCGTCACAGCGTCGACTCTCGCATCGCGATGAGACGCACTGCTTGCCCAGACGCGCGCCTTGGCGCGCTCCTGTGGGGCAGGAGGAAGGCCAGCGGTTGTGCTGCGCAGGCCCGGCCGTCTGGCTGAAGGAAGCAGCAGCTGGCGCTCAACAGCAGCGCTGTCGAGCAGCGCAGCCTCACCACACTCCCGCCAAGACACGTGTCATTTCCCGCCAAGATTTGGCGCCAAAATGGCACTTTAGTGTCCACCTAGCCACGTGGTCGCGGCCTGAAGCTCCAAGCTTCTGGGACTGAGGTCCCACATTGCTGGACTCCATTTGTGTGCAGGCGGCACCCTTCCGATCGTTCGCCGATGTCCGAAACCGGCATGTCCCTAAATAACTTTCTTTTGTGTTGTAAAATTCTTTTTTCCGCATTATTCTCACCTGAGCCGAACCTCCTGTGAGTGGCAGTGTGTGTGAGTGAGTATTCTTGATACGATCCCACGACGACACACACCAGTCGACTCGCATCGGTTGCCTCCATGAACGGCGGAGCTATTCTCGCGCCCACACCACACCTGGCTCCAACGTGGACACGCCCATAGCTGGGGACACTACTAGGTCATGCATGGCATCAGAAGTTTTATCACACACACACACACACACACACACACACACACACACACACACACACACACACACACACACACACACACACACACACACACACACACACACACTGTGAGTGGCAGTTAGAACGCCCTCACCCCCCCCCCCACCCCACCCCCGACAAACGAGGCGTCCGCGTCTGATCCATCAACAGGACGAGTGCTCGATCCACCAACGTCGATCCACCAAACGTACGTCCTCGCAGCCTGCGCTTCTACAGGGCTCCGCAAACGGCGCCGAGGACGTGGTCGGAGAGGCGGGAGAGGTCGGGAGCGACAGCGACAGCCTAAGAGCTGGCCGGGTTCTGCCGGGCTAGAGATGCTAGCCTTGTTTCGTCAGTGCTCGTGGCTGACAGACGTGCCAGACGACGAAGATGCCGGGCCGCAGCCGGGGCCGCCGCCGCCTGCCGAGATCAGCAGGAATGAGAGGCCAAAGCGTGGCGCAGAGAGGCCCGGCCCGGCCGAGATGGCCGCCGCCGCCCTCGCCGTCAACGGCGACTTTTACGACCGTCTGCTCGCGGTCGGCGGCAACAGCGCTTGTGCCGACTGCGCAAGCAAAGAGCCTCCCACCTGGGCGTCCTCGAACCTCGGCGTGGTGCTGTGCAACGAGTGCGTAGGCGCACACCGTGGCCTAGGCGTCCACATCTCGAAGCCGCTGTCTCTCAAGATGGATGCGTGGAGCGAAGAGGCGCAAGCGTTCATGCTATCCAAGGGCAACGCGGTGGTGAACGCCGAGCTCGAGGCGCACAGCGCGGCCGCCGCGAGCAAGCCCGATGCGGACGCGCCGCTCGAGACCAAGGTGGCCTTCGTCAAGTCCAAGTACGAGAAGATGGCCTTCAAGGCGGGCGGCGACGGCGTGGTCGTCGAGGCGGCGAGGACCTCGGATCGCTTCTCGAGCAAGGGCCAGGTGCACGCTGGGATCGCCATTGTCCGCGTGCTCAAGGCGCACGACCTGCTCAACGCGGACGATTCAACGGGTCTCGGGCTCGATAAGTCGGACCCGTACGTCAAGATTATCTCGCCGACCGGAAAGAGCGCGCAGACGAAGGTCATTGACAACGACCTCAACCCGGAGTGGAACGAGACGCTGCAGCTCAACGTGGACGACCTCAAGCCGCTGCGACTCGAGGTGTGGGACTCTGACACGCTCACGGCCGACGACCCGCTTGGCCACGGGGACATCGTGTTGACGGGGTTGGCACCGGGTGAGCCGACCAAGAAGAAAGTCGAGCTGATAGGCCATCCCAGCCAGGGGTGGGTGGAGGTTGAGATAACCTTTGCCGCGTTGGACGCATAGAGTGGCTGGGAGGCATGCAGGCATCCTGATCCACAACCCAGCGGCGGTGTGTCACGCTGCCTTTCGGGGTTCAGTTTTATTGCGACCACGTACTGTGAGCAACAGCAAGAGCGCACGAGTAAAACACATATACGAACTCCTGCAAGTGCTATTTTAGCACAAAAAAATCACAGAAAATTCACAAGCGCTCGCGGAGCCGAGCCACGCGTCACGCAGCAGCCCTGAGGTGCCTTGAGCACACATGCGAGCGCCCATGGTCATATCTCGTCGTGCACTTGCCTGACAGTAGTTTGCGGAAGACCGCCGCCAGCATGTCGTCGCACCGGCGCTGCCGGTGGCCGAAGGCAGCCACCGTGGGTCCAGCAGCGCGAGCTGCTGTGCATCCGCGCTCCCAGAGCATGCCGGTGGATGGCCTTGACCAGGCCTGAGCAGCTCAGGAGTGGAGGCAGCCTCTGTCTGGACGAGCAGCGCTGGATCGCCAAACCAGCAGAAGAGCGCCGAGCGGCAGCGCCGACTCCGTGAGGCCACTCCAACTCGCACATCTCAAGCTGTATCTCGAGAACGCGATCGAGTTAGAAGCTCATCGACACGGCGTCTTCAATGGTTTGGCTAGCCCGTCACTCCAGTCAGTGGGAACCAGCGACGAATCGGCCATCCTGCCCCCCTTTTGGGTTTGTGCTAATAGCACTTGCGGGAGGGTCGCACTGACGTATATAACCACAAGACAAGACACTCAGCCAACGTTGGCTGAGTGTCTTGTCTTGTGGTTCTGTGTGTCGCTCCTGTGTGACCGTCATCGCCCGTCCTGCGTCCACCCATACCGCGTTGGTGTCCCAGTCGTTGGACGTTGGTCGGACTGTGTTTCGCCTTCCCATCAATCAATCAATCGCATACCGATTACCGTAGCTCTAAGCTCAGCACACAGCAGACATATTGCATTCCCAGACCACATACACGTAACACGAGAGGTCCCAAGGCACCTGCGCTGGCGACTGTCAACCCCTCCGGACCACTCTACCGTCTTACCCGGTACCCGCCCCGCCACAGAAAACAAGCTGAGCCGCGGACTGAGATGCTATGCCGTTGTTGACTGGTGTGTACCTGTAGCTGTACGTGATGGCGCGCGTGTCAGGGGACTCCTCTTATTCGGGACGCAGCAACAGAGCGGGCTCCTCGACTCGCGTCGAGGACCCCTTGGTGAGACTGCGTCCGGCAGGGGACCCTGGCGCAGACCCCTAGTCCCCCGCCGCGGGCCCTCACCCAGCCGGTCGCGAGCTCGCATCGCGGTCCTCATCACTGGCCCTCTCCCTCGCCTTCTTGCTCTCCTTCTGCGTTGCTGCCGCCGCCTTGGCCGCCGCCTCGCCCTCGCCCTCCTTCTCCTCGCCGGCGGGTCTCTTTGGCCGCCCCCTGGTGTCCCACGCCCAACGCCGCATCAGCTCGTGGCGTGCCGCCTCGCTCTGCTCGAGCTCCGCCGACAGCAGCTCCGCCTGCGCCGCCTCTGCCTCTGGCAGCACGGCGCGCACCGCCTCGAGATGCTCGAGCAGCAAATCGAACCGGCGACGGTCGAGCGAGCGTTGCTCCTGCTGCAGCTCCCGCTGCAGCGCCGCCTCGCGAGCGCTCTCCGCCGCAAGGGAGGCCTTCTCGGTCTCCACCTGCTCGAGCACCTGCTGCTGCAGCGCGACGTCCTCGTCGCCGTCGAGCTTGACGCACAGGGCCTTGAGGGAAGGGGAGGGAAGGTCAACTCCTCAACACACACACACACACACACACACACACACACACACACACACACACACACACACACACACACACACACACACACACACACACACACACACACACACACACACACACACACACGAAGGTGGTGGGGCAAGGGCCAGGGCAACCCTCGCGACTCAACGTCTAAAAGACGCGAGCCCCACGGCATTCAATGTGCAAGGCCCAGTGCGCGTGGGTGAGCGGTGTGTGTGTGTGTGTGTGTGTGTGTGTGTGTGTGTGATGAGTGTGTGTGTGTGTGTGTGTGTGTGTGTGTGTGTGTGTGTGTGTGTGTGTGTGTGTGTGTGTGTGTGTGTGTGTGTGTGAGTGAGTGTAGGGCCTTGAGCTCCGCCGAGAGCTCGGCCGCCTCGGCGAACTTGCGCGAGGAGGATGCGAGCTTGACCTCGAGCTCCAGCCTGGCCCGCTGGTCCTGCAGCCCCTTGACCTCCAGCTGCAGCCGCCCCGCCTCCGCCTCCCCCTGCACGACCGCATCGCCGTGGCGCCTCTGGGCGGCGCGGCAGTCGGCGAGCTCGTCGAGTATCCTGCTCACACCTCCTGCTGTGAACAGCGTCTCTTCACACCTCCTGCTGTGAACACGTCGAGCATCCTGCCGCACTGCTCACGCTCTCGCGAGCGGTGAAGAGCCAAGCTGCTCGACGCGCTGACCAGCCGCGCCGCCCCTCGCTGCGCGCCTTGCCGCCGCTCCACCTCCGACTCGGCCTCGTGCACCGCCGCCGCCGCCGCGCCGACCCACGCCGCGCGCTCCTTTTGCTTGGCGGCGAAGGTGGAGGCCGTCGCCTCGTGGCGCGCCTTGCTCTCCTGCAGCGCCGCGGCGATCGCGGCCGACAGAGCGCCCGCCTGCTCGAGCGCGTCGAGCTTGCTGCGCAGCTCGGCGGCGCCGGCGCTCGCCGCCAGCCGAACCTCCACCGCCTCGATGGCGGCGTCACATCGCGCCACGCTCACGCCGCACTCTGCCTGCTCCGCCAGCTTCTGATCCAGCGCCTCGCGCAGCGCCGCAACCTCCTCCGCCAGCCCTCGCTCCCGCGCCTCCCACCGCGCACGGTCGGCCACGTCGTGCCTCGTCTCGTCCGCGAGGGCGGCGCTCATCGCCTCCTCCGCTGCTGTCGCCTCCGCGCTCAGAGTCGACCGCCTCGCCTCCTCCTTGCGCAGCGCTTCCCCCTCCTCCTCGACCGCCCTCTCCTCCGCCGCCAGCCTCGCCGCCTCCTCCTCGCCCGCCTCGCCCGCGAGCGCACGCCTCGCCGCAAGGCACGCGCGGCACTGCCCAGCGAGCGCCGCCCACGCCGCCTCCTCGCGCCGCACCAGCTCCCCCTTCCTCGCGGCGGCGCGGTCGTACCCCCCCTCCTCCCGCGCCTCCTCGCCGCGCAGCGCCCCCTATGAACCATTGGCGATCGACACGGACCGACACACACGACAGAGTGGCTCGCAGAGCGTGACACGATTGCCTCCCGCGCCGCCAGCGTCTCCAGACGCTCAGACAGCGACGCTGCCCGCGCGTAGTCCTCGCCCGCCGCCGCCGCCGCCTAGGGAGTGGCAGCCAGCGACGCTTCGACACGGAGCGACACCGACCACGGACGCCGACGCTTCTGAGGCCGACGAAATTCTTTTTTCGATGGGGGGGGGGGGGGCGGGCCGTGTGGGGTACTAACATCCGCCGCCGCCTGCGCCGCCGTCGTCTCCTCCCTTTGCGTCGCGATCTCCTCCAGCTCCGCCGAGATGTCCGCCCGCCGCCGGAGGGAGCTCAGCTGCTCGCCTAATGGAAGTGTCTACAAAGTGTCTAGGAAGTGTCCGCCCGCCGCCGGAGGGAGCTCAGCTGCTCGCCTAATGGAAGTGTCTACAAAGTGTCTAGGAAGTGTCCGCCCGCCGCCGGAGGGAGCCCCGCTGCTCGCCGCTGAGCAGGCGCCGCTCGGCGGCCAGCTCCGCCACCTCTCGCTCCGCAGCCTCTCTCACGGCCGGCAAATCCACCTGCACGGGCAGAGTCGGTCATCTCGGCCAATCTCGGGTAATCTCGGGCAACCTCGGCAACTCTCGGCAACTCTCGGCAACTCTCGGCAACTCTCGGCTACTCTCGGCAAGTCCACCTCCACCGGCAGCTGCTCCGCGCCGAGAAGCACCTGCTGGAACCGCCGCTCGAGCGCGGCGTCCGTCTCGACGAGGAGGCGGTACCTGCACGGCAGCGTCCGAGAAGGTTCCGAGAAGGTTCCGAGAAGGTTCCGAGAGGCCGTCTCGACGAGGAGGCGGTACCTGCACGGCAGCGTCCGAGAAGGCTCCGAGAAGGTTCCGAGAAGGTTCCGAGAGGTCGCGCTTGCGGCGAGGAGGCGGCGCACTGTTCGAGCGTGCTCGCGCCGATGCACCTCAGCTTCGGGCTCGCCTTGAGGGCCGCCTTGAGGAGCGGCGCGGCGTCGAGAGGCGGGCCGACCAGCGAGTGAAGCTCGTCGAGGTAGAGGATCGCGCCTTCCCCCTCCGCCTGCTGCGCCTCCGACAGCAGCGCCCTGAGCCGCGCCTCAACCTCTCCGCGCCGCGTCGCGCCGCCGACCAGCGCGCCGAAGTCGACGGCGATCAGCCTCTTCCCCCTCACCGCCTGTGGCACGTCGCCGTTGGCGAGGAGGTGGGCCAGCCCCTCGACTACCGCAGCCTTGCCCGCGCCGGGCGCACCGAGCAGAGCCGGGTTGTTCTTGGTTCGCAGCGAGAGCACCGCCGCCACGCGCCGCACCGCCGCCTCCCTGCCGATCACCGGCGCCAGCCGCCCCGCGCCTGCCTCGGCAGTCAAGTCGCGCGTGTAGAGCTGCAGCGCTCCCCTCGGGGCCGAGGCCGCCGCGGGCGGGGCGGCGGCAGAGGCCGGTGCCTCCCCGCCGGCGGCCGAGGCGGCGCGCGGCGCGGACACTGCGCCACGCTCTCCGCTGGAGATTGCGCCACGCTCTTTGCTGCGGCTGTGCTCGGCTTGCAAGAGGGTGATGGCGGCGGTGAGGGAGGCGCGGTCGAGGTTGGCCTCGCGCATCAGCCTCGCCCCGCACCTTCGGAGTCGGACCGGGAGTTTGGGGGTGGGCTTTGGCCACGGGCTCGAGCAACTTCTCGCGCCGCACGCCTCGCGTCTTCGAGCAGTGCCAGCAGGACGTGCTTCGCCGACAGGCGCTCGTCGACGAGCAGCCGCCTCTGCGCCGCCGCCTTGCGGAGCAGCGCCAGCAGCGACTCACCCAGCTGGGGCGCCTCGCCTCCTCCGCGGGCGCGGACGCCCTGCGCCGCAGCAAAGTCCTCAAAGCCGACGCGCAGCGAGCGCGGGTCGGCGCCCGCGGCGGCGACGACGCGGCAGGCGATGGAGCCGTCGGCCAGAAGGGAGATGCCGAGGTGCTCGGCCTCGGCGCGTCTCTGGTTGAGGCGCTGGCACACCGGGACGAGGCCCTGCACAGAGGAATACCCTTGCACCGTCCAGAGCGCCGGTGAGAGGAGCTCGTCCGCGTTCTCCGCCATGCGGGCGCAGCGGTGCCGCGAGAGGGCGGGACGACGGCACGCGACGAAGGCGGACGGCGGCGCGATCGCCAGCGCAGCCGAGATCGCGCACAGCATATAGCACATCGGGCTGGGCGCCGTCGCGCAGCGGCCGTGAGAAGAGCCACCAGCAGAGGCAAAGGCACGTAAGAATTCAACGAAAAGAACTCTTGCTCCCCACAGGTTCGACCCTGTGTGGTGGCGGCGTGCCGTCCTCCCATCCCTCCCTTGGGTTGTCTGTTTTCTTTCTTTCTTTTTTACAGGTACGCCACGGTACCAAAAGAGGCACAGTCGCGGGGGTGCCTACACGAAGGCGTCGAGGTGGGCGAAGGGGGGAGGGCGGCAATCGCCCTCACCCTTACGACGCCCACCCCGGCACTCCCTGTCAACCCACACCTCCTTCTCAAGCGCAATCGCCCTGCGCTCCGCCTCCGCGGCACGCTTGCCCGCCTTCTTCGCCCCGAGGGGCGTGGCCGTGGCAGGCGTCCTGCGGTACCGGAGTTTACCCAATGAACACACCAGTGAGGGAGGGCGAGACGATCGAGGGGTCCCGTACCATGCGGAATCGACCCTATCCAGTGCTCAAGTGCTCAAGTCGTCGAGCACGACATACTTGAGCACTAGAGTGCTCAAGTGCTCAAGTATGTCGTCTAATACACGGGTTCTCCGTTGAGGAAGGCGCCGGCGCCATCCTGGCTCGCCGCCACGAAGCGGACCGACTCCCGGGAGCCGCGTGCCTCGCCCGCTCCCTGCCCTCGGCACGCGCCTTGCCATTCTTGCCACGAGGAGCAGACCGCGATCCCTCGGAGCCCTCCTCGGCGAACTCCACGGCGAGGTCGCGCCAGTTCCTGTTGTGGACCACCGTCGTGTGAAGCGCCGCTGCGCCTGATGCAGGAACTCGTTCTTGGACGTGAACTCGGCGAGGGGGTTGTTGCACGTGAGTGAGTGAGTGAGTGAGTGTTCTACGGCGGCCTCCTCGGAGGCGGCCTCCTCGGCGGCGGCGGCCTCCTCGGTGGCGGCGGACTTGGTGGCGGCGGACTTGGTGGCGGTCTCCTCGGCGGCGCACTCCTCGGCGGCGGTCTCCTCGGCGGCGGCGGACTTGGCGGCGGCCTCCTCGGTGGCGGCCTCCTCGGTGGCGGCCTCCTCCTTCACAACGACGTCGTTGTTGACGCCGCACGCCTGCGTGAGGGAGACACGTAAATGTTTGGAGACGGGGACACCGCAGGGACAATGCCGATCCTGGCGTAAACGTGCGCGCACCTCAGCTCCGAGCGAAGGCGGCAGCGTCAGGCTCGCGCGGCGGCGCTGATACCACTCCTCATACTCCGCACTGGAAGCGTTTATATCCTCATCCTCTGTGCGCGTTGTCGCTCCCTTCCCTTCTCCATCGTTGTCGCCTCTGTCGACTGCGGCGCTGCCTCTTCCCTCGCCTCCGTCCTCCTCGTCTCGCCTGCCATCGTCCCGCGTCTCCTCGTCCTCGCCATCGTCTTGGCCGTTGTCTACCTGTTCATCGTGTCCCTTGCTGCTGGTGGCATCGCCGTTGGCTTCCTCTCTCCCCCTTTCCTCCCCGCCCCTCTCGCTGTCTGGTGTTAATGGACCCCCTTCCTCTCCCTCGCCACTGTCACCGTCACCATCCCCGTCGCTACCGCCCTCCATCCCCGCCGCCCTTTGTCTCACACTCGTCTCTGCCATGTCCGCTGTCGCCGCCGTCCTGTCTGTTGCACTCTGTGCTCCGTGTTTTTCAATCCATCCTTCACGAAGCCCTCCCATGTAGCTAGCGTTCTTTGCGAATGTCTCGAAATGGCCAGCAGGCGCTGTCTGCTCGCGGCCTGTGCGGGCCGCTCGTTCTCCTCGCCCTTCTTTCGTCCTCCCGTCCCTCCCCTCCACCATCGCCTTCTCGGCACTTCTTTCTCCATCCGCCTTGCCCTGCCTTTCGTATCATGCCGTTCGCCCTCCATTCGGTGACTTCCATAGCTGTCGGCCTCCTTTTGGGTGGCGGCCTGGCGCCCTCAGGATAGAGTCTAAACATAGAGCCGTACGGTGGTGCGTCAACCCCTCGACGTCGCTGTCGCCCTCCCCGTCCCCTCCGTCAACATGGTCCAGCCGCGCGAGAGAGGGAATGGCGCGTGAGAGAGAGAGTTGTGTGTTGCGCGTCAGCGGCTTTTTTCGGAAATTTACTTTTTTCTTTAAATTTTCTTTTTCCGCTTACCCTTCCAAGATTATATAGTGCTTCTATGGATAACGTATGCGGGGTTCGATCAAGTCCTTGCTTTCCTCTCCGCCCTCCACCCTCCAGAGCCAACCCTACGCCACGGTGATGCCATGAAAAGATCGTGCAGTCGTCAACGGCGCAGCCGCCTCCCACGCGTTCGTCGCGGGATCGTATCGCTCAAGCGAGCTGAGGGTCTCGTTCTCGTCGTTGCCGCCCATTACGTACAACTTGCCATCGAGTACCGCAGCTGCGAGGTTTGCGCGAGCCGCCGCCATCGGCGCCACCGGCTCCCACGCATCCAACGCAGGGTCGTACCGCTCGACCGAGCTGAGGCGGCCGCCGCCGTACCCGCCAACAGCGTACAGCTTGCCGTCGAGCACCGTCACGGCGAGACCCCACCGCACCTCCGCCATCGGCGCCACCGCCTCCCATGCGTTCGTCGCGGGGTCGTACCGCTCGACCGAGCTGAGGGGGACATCGTCCTCGTCGAGGCCGCCCACAGCATACAGCTTGCCGTCGAGCACCGCCACGCCAACAGCAGCCCGCGACACCGCTATCGGCGCCACAGCCTCCCACGCGTTCGTCGCCGGGTCGTACCGCTCGACCGAGCTGAGGCGGCCGACGACGTCGCTATACCCGCCCACAGCGTACAGCTTGCCGTCGAGCACTGCCACGGCGTGATGCTCGCGTACCGTCGCCATCGGCGCCACCGCCTCCCACGACTTCGTAGCAAAGTCGTACCGCTCCACCGAGCTGGAAGTTGCGCTGTCAGCCTCACTCTCGCCCCCCGGCGCGTAGAGCTTGCCATCGAGCACCGCCGTGCCGACATACTTTCGTGCCGTCGGCATCGGCGCCACAGCCTCCCTCTCCTCCCACTCATTCGTTGACGGGTCGTACCGCTCCAGCGAGTTGACAAACTCGCCATCGCTGTCGTGGCCGCCGATCACGACCAGGCGCGGCCTCTTGCGCTTCTTCAGCGTCTCCTTCCAGCCGCGGCGCCACGCGCGGCACGTCCCCTTGACGGCGTGCTCCGTGGTCGGCAGCTGGGCGAGGATGTGCGGGGCGAGGTCCGGCGAGAGGAGGACCTCGGAGAGCACCCACTCAGGCTGCTCCACGAGCCGTGCGGCGTGCTCCTCCGCCACGCGCATTGCGGCGGCGCTCCAGAGAGGCGCCTGCTCGTCGATGAAGGCGACGAGCTGCTCTGGCGAGAGGCCAGACAGGCGGGTGCTGCGGTGGGAGGCCATCGGCGAGTGCAAACTATTTTTTTTCGACAGTCCGATCGCGTGGGACGAGAGCGCTTCGAGGGCCGCGAGGGAGCGGCTCCAGAGCTGGCTGACGTGTGGCGCGGCTTTGTGCTGCCAAGGGAGAGAGATTTTTATTAAGCCAAGGGTGATGGTGGTGTGCTGAGGCGCCGAGTGAGGCGAGTGCAATGAGAAAACGACCTGGCCGGTTGGTACGCGTCGGTGAGAGGTTGGTCTGTCTCACAGCTCACTCTCCGAGTGCATCTGTGCATGCGCGAGTCTCTTCTTTTATTCTAGCACAAAAAGAATTTCGCGATTTTGCGGTCAAAGACAGCGGGGCCGACGGGACGAAGGCCGCGGGCTCAACCAGCCTCGCAAGGACTGGAAGCTGCCCCCAGCCGCATTTCACCACCTTCACCACAAGCCAGCCAGCTGCGTCGATGGCCTTGGAGCTTCCTCCGACGTACCAGGACTCCAAAGAGGAGGCGGGGTCGGCATACGAGAGCAGTTACGAGAGAGCCAAGACGGAGCTCGACGCCGCCAAGACTGAGCTGGAGGCGTTACGCAAAGCCGCTCTCGACATACGGCTTGCTGCCACCTTGACCGACCCTTCGTTGCTGCCATCGACGATGACCACTGCACCCACCTTCGACGCGGACAAGGTCGCCGAAGAGATGGAGCGGCTGCTGGGCATGGAGCAGGCGCAGTTCTCTCCTGGCGCCACGCCGTGGCTGATTGGCGGTCTTGGTGCCGGCTATGCGCCGCCGACGTCGTCTGAGATGCTTCCCAACATGCTCCTTTCCAGCGAGGCACAGGCGTTCGTCAAGGAGCACAAGGACCTGTACACTACCTTCAATGTGTCAGAGTTCCCGCAGGTGCAAGTAGAGTCGCGCCAAGCACGCCTAGCTGCCCTCCTTGCGGTGCAATCACTCAGCAGTAGAGTCGCGCCAAGCACGCCTAGCTGCCCTCCTTGCGGTGCAATCACTCAGCAGTAGAGTCGCGCCAAGCACGCCTAGCTCCCTCCTTTGACCCCAGACCCGCCCCTCGCAGTACGGTCTCTGGCTCTCGATCAGCCGCTGGGGCACCGACTGGGCGCTCATCAACATCACGGGCCATGCAGCCGGGGAGGCACCTCAGGCGCTGCCCTTCTTCGCTCTCTGGGACGAAGGCGACGACGCGACGCAGAAGAACGCGCCGCGCCCGACGATGGTCCCGTGGCTGGCCCAGCCGCGCTCAGACGTGTGGGTGCCCTGGCTCGGCTGTCGATGCTCGTGGCCGGTGACGCAGCAGTGGTGAGCCGGCCGCTCTCGCCTCGCCTCGCCTCTCCTCGCCTGCTCTCCTCGCCCGTCCTCGCCCGCGATTTGTGCCGTTTCCTCGCCTCGCCTCGCCTCGCCTCTCCTCTCCTCTCCGGCCACCGACTCGCCATCTCGAGCTCACCGTCTCGCCATCTCGAGCTCACCGTCTCGCCTCCCTCCCTCTGCCAGCTGGTTCTTCTACTTCTCCAACGTGCAGGCGATCGCGACCCTCTGGATGACCGTCCTCTGCATCTTCCTCTGGGGCCTGCTCGAGGGGCTTATCGTCAAGGACTTCATCGCAAAGGTGCCCGACAAGATCACCTTCTGGGTCGACTACGCCACGCACCCGACGCCGCTCTCGACGCGCATCTGCATGTTCCTCATCTTCACGGCGCCGCCCCCGCCCCCGCCCCCGGCCCCACCCTCGCCCCCGCCCCCACCCCCGGCCCCGGCCCCGGCCCCGGCCCCGCCCCCGCCCCCGCCCCTGACCAGGCCACCTGTCGCCAGGTCTTCCCCTTTTACGTCGTCGCGTTCGTCTCCAACGGCAACAAGCTGACGGAGAACTACTACGCGGGCCTGTACCAGCTGCGCGTGATGCTGCGCTCGCTGGCGAGCCGCCCCGAGGCTGGCACGTACGCCTACTGCACTCTCGCCTACTGGACGATCCTCACCGAGATCTGGACCGTGATCATCCCGGCCTACCTGCCCTTCCTCTGCCCGATCGCTGTCCAAATGTACTTCGAGTTCTCGCTCGAGAACATCGCCAAGCTGTACGTGCTCTTCGACATCGTCTTCAAGAACATCTCGCAGTATGGGCTCGACTTTGCAATGTTCCTCCTCTGCCTCAAGGCGGACACGCAAAAAGCGACGACGGTGATGGTGCTGGGGAAGCGCGCGGCGCTCGAGTGCCGCTCCGCCATGTTCCTCTACCTGTGGACCCTCTGGCTCTTCATGTTCCTGATGGGTGTGATGATGAAGTGGAAGCTCACCTTCCTGTACCTCTGGATCGTTCCCACCCTGTGGCTGATCTACTGCGCCTTCTTCCAGGGCTACTCGTACTGCTTCGCCGGCCAGGCGGTCTGCCCGCCGCACACCGGCCCGCTCGTCCGCTGCATCCAGGTCCTCACCACGGGCACGATCCTAC
The DNA here is from genome assembly GCF_000372725.1 of Emiliania huxleyi CCMP1516. Classification (NCBI taxonomy): domain Eukaryota; phylum Haptophyta; order Isochrysidales; family Noelaerhabdaceae; genus Emiliania; species Emiliania huxleyi. The sequence goes on along the minus strand of NW_005201176.1, from coordinate 9,082 downwards.
TCGGCTTTGTGTGGATGCGCGCCTGCTTCCTCTTCCCGTGCCTCTGCGCGCCAACGGTGCCGGGATGGCTCTTCTTCCCCCCCGACCACCCGCCGCCTAGCCCGCTCAAGGGCGACATCGACTGGGCCGCCTTTAGCTACCTGCTGGGCCTCGCGGCGAGGGGCTTCCCACAGCCGGAGGACTGTGTCTGGGAGCCTCCCGCGGGATGACGCCCATACTTTATTCATTCCGTTACAAAAGCAAGTCTTGTGACTCTTTTGTAACTGTAAATAGACGGAGGTCCCCGCAGCGACAGAGGTCAGAGCTCAGAGGGGTTCGGGATCATCCGAGGATCCGAGATACGAGAGAGCTCGCGGGGACCCACTCCTAAGTCGGTATCCGTGTGGCTAGCCATTCTCTCCGCGCGCTGGAGCCAGGACAGCAGTCAGCCAGGCTCTCCCGCGACACCGTAGACATGCATCGAGACCACCCTCGCTGTCAGCTGGCGGCGCGGACGGGCCTCGCCGACCGAGAGCCCCCCCCCCCCCCCGACCCCCTCGCCCCTGCACCTCATCCTCGCACAGCGTAGCTGCATTCGCCTTTGCTCACGTCAAGGAAGAGACCGGGCCGCCTCCTCGCACAGGAGTCGGCTCACGCGAGGGTCTTGGGCGCGTGGTGGCTCTCGCCGACGTAGCGAAAATAGTGCGCGCCAGTCCCGTGCCCAGTGTTGTGCGAGGGAGTTTTGTTGTAAAATTCTTTTATCACGAGTGGGAATGGTGGTGTGGGTGCGGGCGACGGCTTCTGAGGAAGGTCGTGCGAACTCCTTCTTCGCAAAATTCTTTTATCAGGCCGACGGCAATCCCCTCCCCTGCATTCTGTTGTTGAGTTGAGCTCCTCTCTTCCCAGATGATTGAGGCGAACGCACCACAGCGCCGCAACAACCGGCTGCGTGCAACCCGCACGGTTTTTGGCCTTCTCTGCCTCTTCCTCCTCACTCTCCACACGCCGCGTGCGGTCGACGAGCTGCGGCAGGCGCTCGCCGCCGCAAAGCAAATGCACTTCTGCCACAACAACTGGCACATCCGTCCGTGCACCTCCGAGCCCGAGTCCGAGCAGATGGTCTTCTGCCACAACAACTACCACACCAACGGATGCACCGAACGATACACCGCTCCTCCTCCGGCGCCGCCGCCGCCGCCAGGCCGACGGTTTGGTGGTGGTGGCAGCTCCATGCCCACGTCGGGGCCGATGCCGTGCGTCACGCCGGTAATGATCGCGCGCAACCCCGCCTGCGCGAGCGCGACCTTTCCCGAGTCCGCCTCGACCATCGAGTTTTGCACAGACATCGAGTGCTGGAAGAGGACGCTCACGCAGCGCACGCCTCCCGCGTGCATGCCTTGCACCACCTGGGGCCTCTCCTTTGTCAACAGCGCGAGTGGTGTCCCCTGGGCCCTCCGGGCGCCACCGTGCTGCGAGATTGGGACGACGGGCACAGGCCGCGCCAATAGCGACCCCGTCGTCCTTCAACTCGAGCACCACCAGGTCTGCCCATCGAGTGTGTGGTGAAAAGCTCAAGCGGACCCGCCCATCGCTTCCCTCCCACGGCCTCCGGCTGTCCAGCCACCCGCAGTCTCGCAGCGACACACCCGCGGTCCCCGCCACAGCTCTCACCCACTCTGCCCCCCGTCTCTCTCAGGATGCCGCCGAGGGACTGAGTTGGAACTCGGAGCTGCGCAAGGGATAGATCGCGTTGATCCCGTAGGAGCAAATGTACGGGCATGCGGCACCGCTCCCCTCGCGGCCGGAGTCGGCGCGCGTCAGGACCCACATCTCACTTCCGCGCGGTGCCCCTCTTAGGAGCCGCACCTCGTGACCGACTTCGAGAATGGGCCCGGCTACGACGAGAACCCGTACGAGGCAAGCGTGAAGGGCATGGTCGGCTGAGAAGCTCTCGTGCGAGGCTGAGAAGCTTTGCGGGAAGGATGTGCGTGTACAATACAGCACGCCACTTCCACACGCGCGTGTACGGTACGATCGACACCTCGGTCGTAGGAATTCGTAGGAAAAGTCGATCTTACAGTCAGATTCACATATTTTGACATCCGGTGCCGCGGTGCCGGTGCGGCACCGCCGGTGGAGACTGGAGAGCGTGTGCAACGCCGCACTGCGCGCAGCCGCAGGTCATGTGCGAGTGGTCAGTGGAGCGGGCCACGCAGCAGGCTCCTCGCGGGGCTGGGCAGCGATGGGCGCATCCCGCTGGCGAGGCTGCGCCCCGAGCGTACGTGTAGAGACTAGAGTCGTGATTGCCGAGCGAAGGAGCGTCTCTCACGCTCCGACGTCACCTCGTCAGAGGCGGAGGCTGATCTCGGTTGAAGACTCCGGCGAGGCCGCACGCGGGGTCCGCTCGATCTCGCCAGAGTCGTTCTCAGGCACGTCGCTGACAGTCCCAGATTGCTCGCCGCTTCTACGACGGCGAAAGGCAAAGGCAAGCCGAGGGGTGACGCTCTTCTTGGTGAAGGTCTTCAGGTCGGCGTGAACCACCAAACCCGTACCGGCGAGCTGCTTGGAGGTGTTCATGATCCGGTCGAGCCGTTTAGGCCACAGAGGCTCTGCGCCCATGACCACCAGCACCTGCGTGACAGGACGCCAGAGTGGTTTGGATTGCACGTGAGAATGTTGGACCGGTCGGGGGAGGTCGCCGTGAGGGCAAGGGCCGGGGAGGATGTCGTGAGGGCTAGGGTTCCGGGGAGGTGTCGTCGGGATGACGGGAGGCCCCTCACCCCCTTGACCAACTTGAGGAAAGTGCCAAAGATGATGATGGACCACTGCGCGTCCGAGCGTCACCTTCTTTGTCCCCTTGGAAGATGAGGTAGACCTTGACAAACACAGCGAGTCGTACAGCAGCAGCAGGATCGGGACAAGTACGGCCGCGATCCCGGTGTAGAAGGCTGGCCCCGCCTGGCTGGAAGCGGCGCAATGGGCGCTTGCGGCGGCGGAGGCAGTCTCGCTGAGCGCTATCGAGGCAGCGATGCCCTCCAAAAGAAACTGGATCGCGTTTACCCAGCACGTAAGCCGGTCCTTCATCGGCGAGAGAAGAATCAGCCATGCCGCAAAGCTGATCTTGATCGCGATGGTCGCTCGGGCAACGTCGGTCTTATCTGTAACTAGCTGAGGGGCTCGCTAAACGCTCGCCGAGCTCCATGCTGTGCAACACCAACTAATCGTCAGGGGCGCGGAGAGCGCAGTGCACTGCGGTGAGGCTGCGCAGCGGGGGCTCGCCCCCTGCACCGCGGCGCGCTCAGCGGCGTAGGGGAGAGGGCGGTCGGTGGCGGCGGCGGCGAGGCGCGAGGCGGTGGCGGCGGTGGTGCGGGCGGCGGGATGACAGGGGAGGCGGCGGGATTGACAGGGGAGGCGGCGGCCACGCTCGAGCGGAGCGGCGCGAGAAGGGGGGGGGGGGCGGCGAGGCGCCCGTGAGCGAGGCGCCCGCGCCATCAGAGGGACGCCGCCGCGAGATGGAGGGCGGCGGTGACGGAGGCGAGGGGCGAGGCGGCGGCGGTGGCGGCGGCGGCAAGAACGGCGGCACCGAGTTTGTCTCGGTGAGCGGAGCGGCGGCGGGAGGAGGAGCAGCGGCGGCGCTCGCTCGCTGTTGACGGGAGCGCTTTTGAGCCTGGGAGCCCATGCCACTGCGACCGGCGTGGCCGGGAACGGAGATCGCGCGCGCGCCGCCACTCACGACGCGCGCGCGATCTTCGCGGAGTCGGGTCCCCAGAGGGAAGCGGTCTTCTCGGCCGACGTCCAGCGGCGCGCAAGGAAGCAGGCGCAGCGGAGGCGGCCTAGCACCGGCTCGGCGCCGGGCGGTTGCGCTGCCCGCGAGCCGCGTCCTGAGCCTCGGCAGCGCGCTGCGCGGCGCGGCGCTCGCGCCGCTGCGGTTCCGAGAGCGGCATGATGGTAGGACCAGCTGAAGCTCGAGACTCCTCGGTATCACGAATTGCGCAGGTCACGGGGATAAACGGCGGACAACGCGAGGCCCTTATATCTTTAGACTGCCCCGGCGATGATTCCTAGCGTAATATTGACCGTCAGGGTGAGGATGTTGTACGAGACGTAGGCAAGGCGGTTGCCGCGGCCGTCGCCGAGAAGGGGCTGGAGCTGATCCAGCGCGTCCGAATCGCGTGCACGTAGCAGGGCGAGCGGTCGCGAGAGGAGCCTCTCGGTGCGTGCAGGCTCCTCGGTGGCCTCCTTGCCCGGCTGGAAAGATCCGCGCGTGCGCTGCCGGGTCGCAACGTGCGCGAACAGATTACGCGTGTCACGCAAGCGCGACTGCAAAAATCTGAGGAACGGGTCTTGGACGTCGGCCGGCGAGGAGGCGGCCTCTGCCGGCTTGTATACCAACTAACTAACTGTGGCAGCATCAGGTCCGCGATGTCTCACTCACGTCAACTCAAGGCCAGTCGCTTCCGCGATGTAGCCCGCGACGGTTCAGTGTTGCCGTAAGGAAGGGAGGAATAATTCAACGAAGAAAGGGGGAAAAGCATTCAATACCTCTCTCGAAAAAGAATTTAAACAAAACAACTCTCTCTCACAGGACACAGGCTCGACACTCGAAAAAGAATAAAAACAAAACGGACTTCAGCTGGCTGGCTGGCTTGATGCCGTCGGCATCAAACGACGAGCAGCACAGTCCACAAACAGCATGCAAGTGAGAATACGCAGCGGCATGTCGCGGTGCAGCAGCAGTGAGTGCTCGTCGCTCGGAGCCTCCTCGCCGACCTCGGTGTGCTCGGTCGACGAGGAGGATCTGCCAACCTTCCTCCTCTCCAACCTGGCGGTCGCTCATCCAGAGACGCCGATCCGGCGGCCCCGAGTGATCCGCCCCCCGCCAGTGGAGCCGCGTCGACCTACGCTAACAACACGGATGACCTTCCAGCAGCGACTTCGCGAGTGCCCCACCCAGACGATCGTCACTGCCCTTGACGCCACAGGAGTCTCAACCGATGGCAGCAGCTCCGAGCGACTTCGCCGGCTGACCTGGTGCTTTAAGCTCTACGAGCCACGAGACGTGATGGAGAGGTGGTCGGTGGAGACGCTCCGCGTGGTGGCAGGGATGGCAGAGGCGGACAAGGCATCGTGCATAAGCAGTTTGCTGGGGCAATTCTTCTCCTTTGACTGAGGGCAGGCCGGCCCCTCCTCGGCCAGAACTTGCTTCTCGCAATGCTCGGGATTAAAGCAGCCCACGCCTATCCGTAAAGAGCCTACCGACGAGCGGCGCCATCCCGCCACCAGGGCGCTACGAACCACCGATCCTGCCCTACTGCCGAGGGATTGCGTGCAGGGCAGGCGGTGGCGCCTCTGGTGCGAACTACCACCGGCGAGTCGGGAGGGCCCGACAGTTAGTAAGTTAGGGGTCGGGGAGCGAGAGAGTAGGACCCTCCAGGCACATGGGGCCTGGGGAGGGAGGGCGCAGCCGACTGGGCTAGAGGCGCGAGGGGCGAGAGGCGGGCAGACGCTGCGGTAGCAGCTAGTGCACACTCTAGTTACCGTAGCTGGTAGTATGTGCTCCACTAAAGCTACGAGGCTACGTATCGCACTCTCACGTACCGCAGACACAGTCCGAGACCCGCCGTCGAACGCGGCTCGGCGAACTCCTTTGTGCAACGAACTCCCCTCCCGCTCCCCCCTCCCGGCCTGTCACCCACAGATACCAAGCTCTCAAGATCGCACAATCGAGGGCGGAGACATGCCCCGCCCCCGCCCCCCAAGCCCCCTTCCCCGCTGCCTCCTCCCCCGGACGATTGCGGAACCGGCAGGATTGGGCAAGAACGTACGCGCGGCGCAGCATCAAACAAAGCAGCGAGCGGCGCCTTTCTAAACGCGCCTCAGGCCTCCGCGGGCGGCGACAGCAGCCGGGGCGAGCGACGTGGGGGCGCGGTGAGCGGCTTGGCCGGTGACCGCACACGGCGCCGACAGATCGGGCACCGAACCGCCTCCTCTGCCTCCGCCGCCGCTCCTGCGATGCGGGCAAAGCAAGGCGCGCACATGGCGTGCCCGCACTCTGCTGGCGCGACGGGGGCGAGGCTGGCCGGGTCGAGGGCCTGGGGGGGAGGCGGGTCAGGTGAGGGGGGGGGAGTGACAGGGCCAGGAAGAGAGAGCGGTAGCGGCAGGAGGTGGAAGGCGCGCTCCTCGAGGCAGACAGGGCAACTTGGCCTCTTGTCGGTGGAGAAGATCATCTCGAGCTGCGAGCCCAGGAAGCCGCGCGTGAAGGCGTAGTCGAGGACCGGCCGCAGGCGCAGGTCTCCCTCCCCCTTCAGCTTGTTGACCTTCTTCACAATCTTGCGCACTCCCGTCCGCGTCAGCTCTGCCCAAGCGTGCAGCGCCTGCGCCCGCTCGCTGAGGGCGGGGTCGTCCTCACCGCGGAGTGTCAGCACCGTGCGCACCGCCGTCTTCCACTGACGGTCAAGCCGCGCGAGCCAGCCCGATACAAAGGACCAAAACGCCAGATCGATATCCCCGCTTCTAGGCACGCTGCCGCCGCCCTCCGCAAGGAAGCCGGACGCGCCCATGCGCAGAATTTTAAGCTTCTTTTTGAATTGGCGGTAGGGAAGCGCCGGCACCGGCGCCCCGATCTCCTCGTAGAGGCCGTCTGAGGTCTTGCCGAACTTCATTTCAGGACGACATCGATGGCGCGAATCCGCTGCAGCGATCTGTGGCCCAAACCCCGAGGACACGAAACGCCGGGTGAAATGAGG
>NW_005201176.1:0-1733 GCF_000372725.1 Emiliania huxleyi CCMP1516 | reverse complement strand
GTATGCATTGGAGTTCAGTTTTATTTGAGCGGCTGGGCACCATGTGAAGAGTGTGCGGGTTTTGTCTGATGTAAGTGTTTTGGCTGCGTGCGTGCAAGGTACGTGTATTGTCGTCTGTGTCTAGCTGAGTGTGGCGATGTGCCCGTGTCGTGTGTGAGTGTGTGTGTGTGTGTGTGTGTGTGTGTGTGTGTGTGTGTGTGTGTGTGTGTGTGTGTGTGTGTGTGTGTGTGTGTGTGTGGTGCGTGTGTGTGTGTGTGTGTGTGTGTGTGTGTGTGTGTGTGTGTGTGTGTGTGTGTGTGTGTGTGTGTGTGTGTGTGTGTGTGTGTGTGTGTGTGTGTGTGTGTGTGTGTGTGTGTGTGTGTGTGTGTGTGTGTGTGTGTGTGTGTGTGTGTGTGTGTGTGTGTGTGTGTGTGTGTGTGTGTGTGTGTGTCCAAAAAAGAAGAATCGCTGCGCCCTGCCTGGCTGCCTCAATCAAAGTCAGACGACATAAGTGGCAGCGATCTCATCAGCCTCGCGATGACGCCCCGCCTCCGTTAGCAGCTCAACAAGGCTACGGGCCGAGCTCCACGTCTCTTTATGCCCCTTGCCGTACCGCGCATCGCACCCACGCTCCATCCATCCAGCTCTCCTCCCGGAAGAGAGGGATGGCGTCGCCGAGCCTGCCCTGCTTCTGTAGCAGCATCCCGAGGTTATAGAGGGAGGTGTGTGTGTGTGTGTGTGGACCGCGGCGCAGACAGTGCTGCGGCGATGCCTCCGGCTGCTGCGGCGAGTGGCTTGCTGCTCGCTGCGATGGCGAAGAACTCGTCTTGTTGTGCACACCTTCGAGAGTAATGTGCGGTCCGTCTTGTCCGTAAGTCGCATGAAAGCATCGCCGCAACGTATAAAATGAACTCGGGGGCACGGGACGCGGCACAAACGGGGCACAAACGCCAGGCTACAAAGACGGGGAGGCACGTAGTGACGCAGGGGAGTCTAGGCGACGGCGGCGTCCTCCGACGCCGCGGCGAGCCTGAGCTCGGTCGCAATCAATCTCTTCCGCCGCCGCGAGCTGCAGCGCGACTGACATGCGCTGGGCCTGCAGCGACAGCCACGACCGCGTCGACCAGCTCGCCTCGTCCTCGTGCTGCCGCTTCGAGAGAGCTTGTTGCGCACCTTGTCCTTCATCTGGTAGAACAGCCGCTTGACCGCGTTGCACCACCCGCCGAAGGTTTCGAACAGGTACATCTGCACGTCGGTGTCCGAGCGCGAGAGGGCGTGCGCGTAGTCCGCCTTCTTGTACGCCACATAGCCGCCGCCGAGCGCCGTCGCTCGGCCTGAAGTCGCCGTCCCCGACAGCGCCGCGCTGCTCGAGGCCGAAGACGTCCGCGCTCGTGCCGGGCTCGGTGTTGCCGAGGCCGACGAAAGCGCCTCGCTGGCCGACGTCCTCCGGGTTGGAGGAGAGCGAGTCCTTGAACTTGACGTCACCGACGAGGCGCGAGCGCGAGCGGCCGGCGCCCGCCACAGACAGAGACGTCGGGCCGGTAGTCGTTAGAGTAGCCGAGGTGGTCCCGCGGCTCCACCTCGACGAGCATGCCCCACACGCTCCGCATGACCTTGGCCAGGGCGGCGAGGAGGCTGTTATGGCGGCCGCAGTGCCCGAGGCGGCCGATGTTGCTGGCCGCGTCGCCCAGTGGGTCCTGCACCTTGCCGCCGCGCGCCGAGCAGGTCGGCGCGCCCCGCGCGAGCGCCTCGTC
>NW_005201177.1:4782-7423 GCF_000372725.1 Emiliania huxleyi CCMP1516 | reverse complement strand
AGTGGGGGGGGCAGGTCGATGGAGAAGCCGGTGGTCACGAAGAAGAGGCCTAAGCAGCAGACCAGCAGCGAGCTGGTCAGTGGGGGGGGGCAGGTCGATGGAGAAGCGGGTGGCCCATGAACAACGAGGCCGAGCAGGAGGCCGCGGAAGGGGGCGATGTCCGCCTCGATCTGGTACCGGTACTTCGACTCGGCCAGCAGCACCCCCGCGAGGAACGCGCCTTCAGGCAGAGCTCCGAGAGGGCATCCGAGAAGGCGCCCGAGACAGGCCCGGCGGTTCGCCGGCAAGGACGGCGCCGAGGGTGTCGGACAGGCCCAGCGCTTGCGTGAAGGCTGACATCGAGAGCACCGTCAGCAGCGTGATTGCGAGGAAGGCGGTCTGGTCACGCGCCTGGCCACGGCAGCAATGGCAGATCAGAGGGAGGGAAGAGGAGAGGTGCACGCGCGTAGGTGAAGGAGGCGGAGGAGGGCTGGGGAGGTAGGTAGGTGGGTAGGTAGGTGTTACCTCACACGGTCTATTGCAGAGACAAGGAGGGCCCACAGCACACACACCAAGAGTACATGTGCTGCACCGGACATCAGAGGGCCAAGGGTTGGATCAAGCAGCGGGAAGGGGACTGAGCTGGAGGGGGGCTGGGAGGCTGTGGACATCACGATGAACGCTGACGGTGACGGCGGCAAGAAGGCGGTCTGGTCGCGCGCCGACGCGACGAGCTGAAAAACGCGCTGGAGCAGCAGCCGCCCGGTGAGGAAGATGATTGCGAGGGCCGAGGCGCTCTTGATAGCGGCGACGCGAAGGGCGGCGCCGAGGGCTGCGCCGGATGAGCCACCGAGAAGCGGCGTGACGACGAGGAGGGGGACGACGGCGATGTCCTGGAAGAGCAAGATGCCGGAGGTGGGGGGGGGAGATGTGGGGGAGATGTGGGGGAGATATACGGCGATGTCCTGGAAGAGCAAGATGCCGAAGGAGGCGCGGCCGAAGCGGGTGGCGAGCTCCCCCTTCTCCGACAGCAGCTGGATCACGAAGGCCGAGGAGGAGAGCGCGAGGCCGCCGCCCAAGACGACGGCCGCCGGCCCCGAGGCGCCGAACGCGGTGGCGACGGCGCCGAAGACCAGAGAGGTGAGCGCGAACTGTGCGCCCCCGAGCCGAAAGGCGTCGCGCCCCACCGACTTTAGCCTAGCACACAGCGCGAGTGCGCTGCTCATCTTGAGGTCTCTCGGCTCATCTCTAGTCATCTCTCGGCTCATCTCTAGGTCACCTCGCGTCATCTCGAGGTCATCTCGAGGTCATCTCGCGTCAGCTCGAGGTCATCTCGAGGTCATCTCGGGTCATCTCGCGTCATCTCGAGGTCATCTCGAGGTCATCTCGGGTCATCTCGGGATCATCTCGAGGTCATCTCGGAGTCATCTCGGGTCATCTCGAGGTCATCTCGGGTCACCTCGGGTCACCTCGGGTCACCTCGGGTCATCCCTAGGTCATCTCGGGGCAATCTCGGGGAATCTGGAGCCTCTCCAACTCGAGCTCCAGCCCCATCTCGAAGAGGAAGAAGACGACGCCGAACTCCGCGAGCCTGCGGCGGGAGGGGAGGAGAGGGGAGGGGAGGGGAGGGGGAGGGGGGGGGAGTGCACCTGGCGCCCCGTGCGTGTGTGTGCTCAATGAGTGCTCAAGTGTGTGAGCACAGTGTACGTGCGCAGTGAGTCCGTGCAGTGCGGCGCAGTGGGCGTCTTCCCCGTCTTGCCCGTCTAGCGCGGCGAGCTTGGTCGTGGTGGCGACATCCGACACAACGCCGAGGCCGGTCGGGCCGAGGAGGATGCCTAAGCCAGAAACGCATTCGGACAACAGGAAGAGAAGTGGCGCGCGGGCCGGACGGGCCGAGGAGGATGCCGGCGAAGAGGAAGCCGAGGACGGGCGAGAGGTTGAGGGTGCCCATGATCGGCGTCACCAGCGCGGCGGTTGCGAGGAGCACCATCGTATCCCGCTCTGCCGGCGAGGCGTGCTCGCGCACCTAGTTCAATTCACTCGCTCCCTCGCTCACTCATCGTGCCCCGCGCTCTGCCGGGCAAGCGTGCTCCCGCACCTCCCGCCACGTCTGCGCCACCGCGCTGGCGCTGCGCCCCACCAAGCCGCTCGGCGCTTCCGCCGTCCTCGCAAGAGCGGTGGCGGCGGCAGAGGTGCGGCCGCCGCCGCCGCCGAAGCGAACCCTCACCCGCTCCTGTGAGAGGAGGTGATGTTTGAGCAGAGTCGTGGTGTCGTGCAGTGTAGTGCACGTCTAGTACCGTCTCGGCGGTCTCTCGGCGGCCTCTCGGCGACCTCTCGATCTCTCGGCTGTACCTCGGCGCCGCGAGATTGAACGAGCCGCTGCATGGTGGAGGGTGGAGCTCCCCCGCCCGCCGGCTCGGCCAGCCGGTCCGCGAGCGGGCCGCGACTCGTGCACGCCATCAGCAGCACCGCCACGAGCGCCACACGTGCACTCGCCGCGCTGCGGGAGGCCGCCGCCGCCATCGCGCTAAGCCACCCGCCCGCCCGCTCGAGCTGCAGTAGCCAGCGGCGGCGAAGCCGTGCCGCTCGGACTGCAGCCGCTCTGCTGGGCCACCCGCGTGGCCCCAGTCCCCGCGGCCGCCCACCCCAGTCTGGTGGATGC
>NW_005201177.1:0-4208 GCF_000372725.1 Emiliania huxleyi CCMP1516 | reverse complement strand
TCTGCTGTGCTCACGCGGCGGCCCGCCGGGCCTCGCGCCCTTGCCGGCCGGCCGGGGCTGGAGAGCTCAGCGGCAGAGGTAGATGCCGCGCTCCTCGCACACGGCCACCAGCTCAGGCTGCTCCGTGTTGTCCACGTAGAGCTCCTGTACGCGAGAGGGTGTGCGATGAGCATTGGGCGGGGGAGGGGCGTGTGGCGAGGGGGGGCGTCTCGCGCCTCCAGGCTCGGGGCGGCCCCCTCCTTGAGGGCGGCGGCCAGCGCCTTGCAGCCCTCGTCGCCAATCTGGTTGCTGCCGAGAAAGAGCGTCTCAAGCCGCGGCGCCGCCCCGCTCGCGAGGACCTCCGCCAGCTGCGCCGCCTCCGCGTCGCCCCAGCCGAGGTTGCTGTAGTGCAATAGCGTGGGCAGTTCGATGCCGCGCTCCTCGCACACAGCCACCAGCTCGGTGCACTCTGCCGCGCCTTGCTCCTTGAACAGTGCTGCCAGCTCGGCGGGCTGACCATCCACGTAGAGCGTCTGCACGAGGGGTGGTGCGATGGGCATTTTGGGTGGGGGAGAAGCGAGTGGCGAGGTGGGCTATCGCGCCTTCAAGCTCGGGGCGGCCCCCTCCTTGAGGGCGGCGGCCAGCGCCTTGCAGCCCTCGTCGCCAATCTGGTTGCTGCCGAGATTGAGCCCCTCGAGCCGCGGCGCTGCCCCCTCCTTGCCGAGGGCGGCGGCCAGCGCCTTGCAGCCCTCGTCGCCAATCTTGTTGCGCTTGAGATAGAGCGTCTCGAGCCGCGGCGCTGCCCCGCTCGCGAGGACCTCCGACAGCTGCGCCGCCTCCGCGTCGCCCCAGCCGAGGAAGCCGTATTTCAGCTCGGTCGCCTTGCCAAACTGCTCCTTGAAGGCGGCCTCGTACAGCCGCTTCACCAGCGGCTTGTCGTCCTTGCCGTTGGTGAAGCTCTTCTTCTCCAGCTCCGCCGCGAACGCAGACGGCAGCAGCGGAGGGCGCCGGCCGCCCTCCTGGGTGCAGTCGTCGATGAGGCTGTTGTAGCCGTACTCCTTGCCGGCGCGCATCTTGCCGAGGTCGAGCGAGAGGAAGCCAGCCTTTGTCAGGCCCGCCCAGGCGCTCTCGGTGGCGCACCAGCCGCGGTCAACGTAATCGGCCACGTTGGTGCCCTCGGCCTGGTCCTCCGCCTTGTGGCCGTCCGGGAAGGAGGTCAGCCGCAGCACGCGTGTGTGCTGGTGGGAGTAGAGCGTGCCGAGGCAGCTCAGCCCCTGCTTGAAGAGCGCGTTCTGCTCCTCGGTGCGCAGGACGCCGTTGGGGGGGTCGGGGTGCTGGTGCAGCGAGCCGAAGTCCCAAAACACGCCGAGCCGCGTGATTCTGCCGTCATTGTTAGTGAGCAGGGCCTTGAGCGCCCTCGCGACGCGGGCGAGGTTGGCTCCGCGCGGGTCGGGGTGGTCCTTGGTCAGCCACGGGTAGGAGAGCGCTCCGACGGGAAGGATATTTGGATGGATGGTCGCCTCGACGAGGTCGGCGAAAGAGAGGAAGGCCTCCTTGGGCAGCGCCTGGCGGTGGGAGAGGACGCCGCCCGCCTCGGCGTGGCTGATGATCCACTGCGCGTCGAGGAGGGCGGCGGCGCCGCTCGCGAGGACAGGCTCCAGGTCGCCGCCGCCGAGCTCGCGCCACAGCTTCAGCTTCTCCTCGTAGGCCAGGCCCGGCTTGCTCGTGCCGCAGCCCATCGCTTTCGCCTGCCTGTGTAAGGCCGATCGACTTTGAGCACCGTGCTGTGTAGCTCTTTGTGTCGCGATGCTTCCTGGAAGTGTTGGGCTTTCCGGCCCACACTCGGCTCTTGAGCTGAGTTGCCGGGAACGGCAACTGGGGTCCGTTCTGAAAAATTGGGGTCCCGGGACCGGGACCCCGGAACCCGGGACCGCCGCGCAGCGGCGCAGCGCGCGCAGCGCGCGGTGGGGAGGGGTCCCGGGTCCCGGGACCCGGGACTTGGGATGGTAGGGACTGGGGACCGCCTTAGCAACACCAGACAGACACACTCGAGTACCACACGCCCGGACCGCCCACCGCCCGGCAGTCGACTGTCGAGCTTGGCTTGACGTGCCAGGTGGTACGTGCTGGGGCGTGCCTCGCCGTGGGACAGCGCGCGCGGACTGAAGCAGAATGAGTCGGCCTGTGTCCTATCGACGCCAGACTCGACCATATTACGACTACCTGCCTCCAGTGCGGAGGTAGGCGAGGATGGACTGCCACCACTGGCATATGTCCAAGTCTGGGGACCCGCGCCGGCATCCAAGATGGTGCCAGAGGCTGGCCAGAGGGTCCCACATCACTGCAACGGTAATGACACTGACATAGCTAGCCGTACTGCTGGCCACGCCATGGCGATCCACTCTCGCGGCGTCAGCGGCTGAGCAGCGTCGCAGATGCTGTCGCGAAGGCCGGTCGGGGCCGCATCGGTGAGCTGACCCAGCCGGAAATCTCGACGACAACAGAAGATAAACGCATACCAGATCTTCGACTGCGCGCTGACCCACGTGTCTCCGTGTCGGTAGAAGAAGCGAGGCAGTCGAAAGACGAGCGCGATGCCGTCAACGACGACACTCGGCTCGGCTGCACCCACCGCCACCACGGCAATCGCAACGAAGAACGATAAAACCGCACGAGAACCACAGCACAGAATGGCACCGCAAGCGCCAGCGTGGACGAATGACGTCTCACGCCAACGCAAGCCTGCAGGTAGGCGCGGTAGCGGTAGACGGGCGAGCCACAGCTGGCAAGATGCGGATCGACATAGACCTTGCTCGAGCCGCGGCGAGCCGAAAGTGGAGCGTGTCAGGATCGGCGCCTCGGCTGTGAACTGACCTCGCTGTGAATGTCACCGCCGTCACAGACACTATTGTCCATGAATGGTAAGACTGACGCTCGCCAGCTCGACGCGCTCATGCAGCTGTCCGAGGCGCTGCAGGAGTGCCTCGAGGCGGCGGCGCCGCAGCCAGACTCACTCGCCATCCTCTCGCTCGGACGTCGGCTGCTCGCCATCTGCGCAAAGGTCGGTCGCTTGTCGTCGGCCGAGGCGGATTCCGCCACTGCCGCCCTGCTGGCCGTCCTCGACGAGGAGGTCGCCGCAGGCGCCGGCGCTTCAGGTGCCGGAACTGCGGGTGGGCCCGGCGAAGCAGGCGCGGGCGCCGACCCTCCTCGGGACGCGGAGGCGTGGGTGCGTGCAAATCGCCCGGCCCCTAGCATTGCCTTAGGCGGGCTGTGGGAGGGAGCGGAGCTGCACGGGAGTTTTTGGCAGCGAGATATGGGGAGATATGCCTGCGCCGCACCACCGGCCGCGTCGGGCCCAGCCACCACCGCCTCACGCCTCTGCAGTCACCACCACCGCCTTCTCCGCCTTCACCGCCACCCGCCCCGCTCTGCCACGCTCGCGGCGGGCGCGTTGGGTTTGGGTTGGTGCTACTGCGATGCACTCACCGGCACACCTCCGCTGCTCAATGTCTTGACGATTTGCTACCCTGGGTTGGATGGACGCCGGCCGTGACCGGGCGAGTAGAGGCACACGCACACTCTCTCGAGGTCTCTTGGAGCAGAGCCCCGGCGAGCCCTCGAAAGAGCCCAACTGCCCAATGGGTCCTCGGAGAGGGTACCCTGGGTGGGCGGGGCCTCCACTCGCCAGGATGCCGGCCGTGACGTGACCCCCCAGGTACGCGCGTGGTGTCGCCGCGCGAGAACGGAACTGCCCGCGCCGGCAGCGGCCTCGCCGACGCCACTGCGCTGCCCCTCGGGTGCTGCAGCGGCGGTCCAGAGCAGAGGCCACGGCGGCGGCGGCGGCGGCGGCGGCGGCAACCGCGGCGGCAACCGCGGTGGCGGCGGCAGTGGCGGCGGCAGTGGCGATGGCGGCGATCGCTGCGGCGGTGGGGGGGGTGGAGGCGGCGGCGGCTGCGGGAGCGGCACCGCGGCCGTGTTTGCGCCCTTTGCGTCGCCACGCACGCTGCGGCTCCTCCAGGCCGGCGCGGTGCAGCGAGACGCGCCACAGGCGGTACCGCCCGCGAGTTGCGGGTAGTAAGGAAGAGTTGTTCATTCACGGAGAAGCATTCCACAGGCGCCTCCCCCGCCGGCGCCGTTTCCTCCAAAGGCTCGGCGCGCGGGCGGCGGCGCGGGCGGCGCGCGGGCGGCGGCCCGGGCGGCCGCCCGGGCCGAGGCGGCCCGGGCGGCGG